>NC_071089.1:32330000-32562500 GCF_027358695.1 Spea bombifrons | reverse complement strand
AATAAATGTACTTTGAACTACCTTATTATTGGGGCATTTGGTTGTGCTCGTAATTTGGTCTTAAGGTTGCCGGCCTTGCAATGTACCAGAGACAACAGAAATCTCCATGAGGTTAGATGCACATAGCAAAATGTGTTATTTTCTGAGACCCAACTAATGCTAATTACAGTTACCTGGTTGTTATTACCACAGCAGCTCTTCGGCAATCCTGTTGTGTGCTACATGTTGTAAATTTGAGGGATTGAAGTAACAGTAAAACGAAAGTTACAAAAATCCAAGCACTCCAAGCTCACCAACCGCAGGTTACTGTTTGAATGAGCAAAATGATTATTTGCTCATGATTTATAACACTTGATAGTTGTTGGGAATAAGTAAATAAAACCCTGACAACAATTCAACAATGTTCACACCAACTGTAAATACTCATTGATTCTGCTAATCTCCTTACACACCAGCAAAAATCTGTTCTTTGTTGCATGCCTTTCAAATATTTCAAACAGCCGAAGAAGGACACCTTTGTTTCAGGAGTTTTATTTAGATGTGGGGATTTGACACAACTTTTTATGTGACTTTGAGACCCATTGATAGCGATTCCTTTACATTAGGCATTTAGAAGAATAAGAATATATTTAAACACTTAATCACATTTTCTGCTTATATACCTATATAGGACTATAGAATACTGTAATAGAATAGAAATAGATTTTTTCTGTTTTATTTAACAAGCAGCTGCGGGGATCTGGATCTTAGTCGTCTCATAGTCAGACCTATTTTGCTCTGAAAAAACCTCGTCTTATAATCGAGCAAATACGGTATTTACAGTGCTACTTTAGCGTGCAGTCTACCGGTAATCTGCAGTCTACTGTGAAACTGTTGGGCATTCTGTCTAGCGCAAGTACCAGTAAGAAGTTCAGTATAACAGTATAACCCTGCTATAATGTTGTTAACAGATTTCTTTAAAAGTATAATCTGCACAGAAGAGAACGCAGTGGCAGTGATATGCAAGAAAAAACTAAACGTGACAGAAGTGAGGAATACAGACATGTACTTTGACGTAGTTGTAAAGGAGGCCAAACTTCACGTTCTGTTTGAAAAGTAAATGCATTTTTCCATTGTATGGATATAACCAAATTACACTTCAACCTGAGTTTATGACTTAAAGGGGCTAGAGATTTTGGTCTGGAAAAAAAGGCTCCGATGGTCGACATTTTTATGTGCAACGTCGTGACAAACACTCCTATACCAATCATTCGGCGTGAAACAGGTTCAGTGATTCACTCCGACGTATGGCCTGATATGAAAATCTAAATGCCATCGTTACAGTCATTTTACTGTGAACCATCAGGAAAATGATGTGGATCCAGTGACAGGAGTAAACACAAAAGCAATTGATGGTTGGATGCCAAAATATGCATTTTGAAGAAAATGAGAGGGGTTCCCAATGAGCACCTTGACCACATTTGCTGTTCCCAATGAGCACCTTGACCACATTTGCACCTTGACCACAGTGCTAAGAAAGGATGCAGAAGATTTGTTTTTGGCATTTCTAAAGGACATACGGTGTGTATATCATTTAAAGGATTGAAAAGTTAATACATTTTATTCGTATGGCATAAAACTAATAGAAATGATAAAATTAAATCTAAAGCAATATTGTTCATTTTTTATGCAGAAGTTCAGGTGGACCGCACGCTAATGTAGAAAAGTTCAGGTAGACTGCATGCTAATGTAGCACCAGGTTGTAGGAGAAGATGTCCTATCACTTACAAGACAGATATGATCTGTTTGAGAGGATTTGGTCCAGGTGGATATACTATCAGTCTTTGGAAAGTATAGAGGTTGGCCAACCCTGATGAGTGTATAAGGTCTGTGGGACAAAAAAGTTGGTGAAGTTGGAGACGAAAGCCTAGCGAGGCGGTGGCATGAGATCCATCTTCTTTTCTATTTTATGTCAGCAAGACTGATGAACGTCTGTGGGTTCACTGGGATTTTCCTTTTACTTTGGTATGGTGGCATGTGGCATTTTATTTACGTTCTATTTTTGTTTCTCTTTATGTATTTCTTGGTACAAGCAACCAATTTATTGAAATTAGATATTGATATTGCTTGCCTTGTATGTTCTTATCAATATAAACATTATGCATCTCTTTACTTTACAATCTCATCAGACAGAAGAATATATCTATTTGAAATGCTTTTGTTCGGAATAGTCGACAAATACTCTTCGATGTGCACACGTACAACGCTGGGCTGACCAGTTAATGTTATTATCATTATTATCATCTTTTATTTATTTATTTGCGGATGGTACAAACCTCCCTAGTGCTCTTCTTCTGTGCCATGAAACTATGAAGGCTATGTTGGCCCTTTAAACTCCACAATAAACAATATTGTGGCTGTTCTCTGTGCCATTCTGCCCTCATATATATATACTCCAAAATTTGACAATTTTTTAAGGATGAAAACCCTTGTTAAAGTCCTAATGAGACAGAAAATGGCAAAATATACAGGGTATGATTCGGGGTTGTCTCTTTGAACAAACCATACATTTGATGAAGCCAGAGGGCTAAGATAACTGACCTATCCTGTATGGCGCTTCTATTCTTTCCATAGTTACTGTTGCTATGGCCTAAAAATGTTCATAGTAGTAGATCTGCAAAACGCAGCTGTGCCAGTGAAAAGTTCTAAAGAGGAACTTAATTTTTGCCACTTCGTCTATTTTTAACGGCAGCTTTTACGTGTTGTAAGATAATCAATATAGGTGTCACCTTTCACAAAAATGAATGTCCTTGACTGTTCTATTCTTTCAGAAACATTTATGTTTAGAACTTGCATTCTGCTTAGGCAGCCTATTAAGATATGATCTTACTGCTTTGCAGTAAACAATGTAAAAGCTCGGTCTTTTCTGAAATAAAGAAAGTTTATTGTTTTCAAGTGGGTGCTTTAATCATCCAGAGAGAAAGAGAAGAACAGTTTCCTATATGTAATTAATAGATGAACTGAAAACCTATATAGCACTAATATTTACATCCGTCCAGTAAACCTTTATAGCCTATAACTTTACTTAAACTGTGAAGTTAACCTTTGAGACATTTTCTTATATTTTTGTAATATATATTATCTCATATCTGTACAATATATGCCTTTCCCTTATGGTATGTTGATTATATCATTGAAAAGAATGTAAGATTGCGAGCAGGGCTCTCTCCACCTAATGTATCGGTTTGTCTTAGTCTGTCAATTCTTGTCTTGTCATATCCCTTGAATTTATGTATTGTATTAAGCGCTGCGTAAACTGTTGGCGCTATATAAATAAAAGAATACCTGGGGACTCTACGCCTATCTTGCACACTGGGCCACATACTCACCGATACAGACGCTCCAAATTGGGTCCTGCAGTTGTGTGAACATAAAAATATAATGTACTTCATTTAGTGCGCGCTAGCCTTAGAGTGCCAAGGCCACCAAGCCATCCTCACTCCAGCCCTAAACAGGACCAGCAGAGCTGTGGTATATCATGGTTGGGGGCTGCCATAGGCCTTAGCCAAGACAGTGTGATCAGTTACCCCTCATCTCCTTTATAGCCTCCATTATAACTGGAGCGCACCATTATATGACATTATATCCCTGCATTCTGTCTCAGAAGGACACATTGTACCATGTAAGAATACTATGGAGTGAAACCGGCCTATTGAGCAGTGGCACCCTGGCTACACTGATTACCTAAAAGACGATTTGCCTCACCATAACTTTGGCCCCAGACCTAGGCCTACTCAGTCTAGGCTAGAATACACAATTGGAGTGGAGTAGAATGTCATACATGGTTCAGGAAAAATGCATGCTTGGAAAGAGAGAATCAGACTGTATTAGGTCACAACTCCTATCATGAATGATCCCTCTACGGCTTTGGGTCAAAACACTCTAAAGTGAGTTAGTTTTTAAAAAATATTTTTCTCACTTGAATAAAACATTTCAGAAAAGAAGCAAGATGTGTCAATACCCGTTTTGTTCAGTGAACATACATAGTTTTGTTGTCAAGCCATTTTCGGTAAACAATGGGCTGAAGATAAATATAAAATCAGTAGTTGAATAGTAATCCTTTGCAAAGGACAAAAAAATTGAGACAACGTGTTTCTACAATTATAAACTCATTTTTCCATTACAAACCTGCAATATGTTTTGGGGCATATGCTAAGAGAGTAGAAGGCAGAAGAGCATATAAAGGTTTACATTTGTAGCTGGATATTTTAGCTTATGCCCACTAGGCCTAGACTAAGAGGTCAACATTACCAGGGGTCATTGGAGGGATACAGCTCAGTAGGCTTTATGGGATTTGTAGCCAGCCAACTTACACTGCAGACGGCCACTTGTTTCTGTCCTTCTGAAACTAACACATTCTCTATCATTATATTGAGAAAATACATATTTATTTCTAGAGGCTGCAATAAGAAATTGTGTTGAAGAATTTATTAATTCAGTAAAGATGGACATAAAGGATTTAATGAACCATGACACCTTCCACCAGTATAGGTATACCCAAAAACGTATATATTACTGTTAAGAATAGGTAATAACGCTATAGTTCCTGAAAAGCAACACATAATTATTTGATATCTCAATATTGTGTTCTGCAATGCTACCGTACATGGTTCCTATATAGCATGTATTTTTAATCTGTAATTTAACACCTTATTGCGGACCGCCATGTGAGTTGTATTAAAAACCCTACATAGGAACTGTATAGATACAGTATTATGTAGCAAAATATAGCAGAATACACTATTTTAAGTAAATCTTTGGAGTACGGACAATATTTCACTTTATAATGTAGCATTGTGTCTATTGTTGTATCAAATGTGGTTAATGGATTGCCTTGAAAGATGTGTTTGGAATATAAAAAGACATTATTTCAACGATTCATCAAGGATTTTCAAAGTTCTCTTTTACAGATTATTATAACTGTTTTTTGCCAGAGTATAAAAATAATGTATCATTTCCTTACAATATAATGTTTATATACAGCTATACTTTTGAAGGATATATAGTTATAAAGTGATTACGCTCATGTTCAGAGACATGTCTGCATGTTCTAATCCTCATAATTCAAGTATTTTGTCACAAAAATAATAAACATGGTGACATGTAGAAAGCTATTTTTATCTGTTATCTTTAAAGTTGATCTGTAAATTTCACAATACTACATTTTAGAGGTCAGTACACTAAATGAAACCAATAGATAGTGTTTACAGATTAGTATAATCTGTATTTTTGCATAAGAAATAGAAACCTCCTTTCTTTGCTTATACCAGATAAAATACTAGTAAATGCATTAATAATCACTAGTCATACCATCTGTCTTCACAAAAAAGCAATAGTTTAGGGCGTTTTACACAGATACCTATTTAGTTACTGTAGAAAATAACCAATTGGCTCTTCTTTATGACACTTTTATATATACTCCAACCTTCCTTTATGGAATTCAAGTTGGTTAAATAAATAAACTATTTAAAAAACCTTATTTAAAAAAAAAATAATGTGCAACCTCTTCTAGCTTGTTATCACTCAGTTTACCACTAGAGGGAGTAATGATTCAGGGAAAGTTGGCAGTTGTTAACCATTCAGTGGGATCTTTACTAAATAGTTTGTGAACAGTGGTAACACTGCAAAAAGCATTACTTTTGAGAATTACATTGGGAAAATGCATAACTTAAAAGCAAAACTTGATGACACAATATACAATAGAGATGGAGGCAGCTATTCTTGATGAAAGATGAATTTGTGAAACACACACACACAGCATATTACTAATCCAAAATCAATATAATAGTTATATGGTCAGTGCTAAAACCTGAAATGACTATGCAAAGCACTTAAAATGTAAACGTTGTGTTGTTACAAATACAATATACATTATTAAGAATAAAGATAGGTAGATGACATTTTGGAATAATGCAACCAAATATAATATACAGAATTGAACTAGTAACGTGATATTTTAAACATAAAACTTATATTTTCCTTATTTAAGGACATTGGAGAAGGAAGTCATATAATGTACATGCACATAATAAAAGGACCTTTATATATACACTGTTCTGCAAATTAAGCCCTAAAATTAGCATGCATTTATGTATGTGTATGCATACATATAAAATAGGGTATAATCTAACTCCTGGTTTTCTCTGGCCTGAAAGGATATGTAAATCTATGTCTTTTTATATTCGGGACCTTGTAAACATGTGTCCCCATGAAGCCAATCATTCATAAGGGGAAAAACACCAGGTAGCCTAGCGTTGAACATTTCCAGGTATGTCATCCTGAGGAACTCAACTATGTATTAGACTTATGTTCAATGACTAATGTATATACCAGGTTGGCAGGCTAAATTTATTTCATTAATCTACATATATGGTTGGATGAGTTCGGTGTGGAATGACTTGACAGGACGCACATAGTTAAAATAAGTAAAGACTTTAACATAAATTAAAAAAGTAGTATCTTAGAAAAATACTTTAAAGCTCCCGTGGAGAGGACCGGATTCATGCCATGCTGTAGCAGCGACAGCTTGACTCTCACGAGATTCCTTCGCCTCCACTTCCTCAATGGGCATATTCAGCACAACGCGTTTCACCAATCAGCTTCCTCGGGTGCATAATCTCTCCTCCGCCAGTCTTCTCATTTATAGCACCATTAACCCCTTCTATACCAATCACTTGATCACTTAAGTCCATAAACCCCTTCCGTACTAAACCACTCAATTAACATAAAGATACTTTTGATAAATAAAACGAATAAAGTGCTAGTGTCCTCTATGGGGTTATCACATAAGAAATAGCAACAAATACATAATTTAAAAAATGTACCGTATTTGCTCGATTATAAGACGAGGTTTTTTTCAGAGCAAATGCTCTGAAAAATACCCCTCGTCTTCTAATCGGGGTCGTCTTCTAATCAGACCTCAAATAGAGGTCTGATTAGGAGACTAAGATCCAGATCCCTTGCACCGCTGCAGGAGACCTGGATCCTCCTGTCTCACCACCCCCCCATCATACACACACTTACCGGTGCTTCCTGCTGTGTTGCCGGGGCAGCAGGTTGACGTCTACGCGATCCGCGTAGACAAGGTCCGCTGCAGCCGGAAGGAGGTGTGGCTAGCAGCGGGGGTTGTCTGCGTCCGTCGCGTATACTTTCCCCGACTGTCAGAGATCAGAGCTCCCCGCACCGGTGCGGGGAACTCTGATCTCTGACAGCCGGGGAAAGTATACGCGACGGACGCATACAAACCCCCGCTGCCAACTCCACCCCCTTCCGGCTGCAGCGGAAGGCGACGTCAACCCGCTGCCCCGGCTGGAAGCACCGGTATGAGAGGGGTGAGAGAGGGGTGAGAGAGAGAGAGTGAGTGTGTGTGTTAGTGTTAGTTAAATGGGGGTATAGGGTGTGTGTGTTAGTGTGTGTTAAATGGGGGCATAGGGCATTTCTGGAGTGGCGTTAAGGGGGCATTTAATAGAGCACTCTGCCTCCTGAAATGCCTTATACCTCCCTATAATGGCACTCTGCCCCATAATATGCCTTTTAACCCCCTAAATGCCAGAGTGGCATATAGGGGTATAAGGCATTTCTGGAGGCAGAGTGCTCTATACAATGCCTTTTAACTCCCTTAATGCCACTCTGCCTCCTGAAATGCCTTATACCTCCCTATATGCCACTCTGCCCCATAATATGCATTTTAACCCCCTAAATGCCAGAATGGGATATAGGGGTATAAGGCATTTCTGGAGGCAGAGTGGCACATAGGGGGTCAAAAGGCATACCATGGGGCACAGTGGCATATAGAGGGTTAAAAGGCATATCATGGGGCACAGTGCCATATTGGAGTGGCAAGCCTGGGGGCAGATGTGCGTAACTGGGGGACAGGTTGGAAAATACAAGAAATAAAAACAAAAAAAATATTTTTCTCAATCATAGGTTTTATTAAAAAAAATAGTTTACATGAATTAACATTTACTGGTAAAACTTTTTTCCTTTGGGGTCGTCTTATATTCAGGCTTTTTCTTTTTTTCCTAAGTTAATATTCAGATTTTGGGGGGTCGTCTTATAATCAGGGTCGTCTTATAATCGAGCAAATACGGTATATACTAAATAATATTAACCCCATTTAAATAATTTCATTTAATAATAAACAAAGGGCTGAAAGTTTTATTGCAATATACTACATTTAAGATTGATGATCTGCCTCAGCCTCTAAAACAAACTTTTCACAAATCTTAATTTTCACAACAAAATAAGAGCATAAACATAACAGTTTGTAATATATAACATAATTGAATAGTTAAGGTGCTAGTGACTACTATAGGCTTATTGTACAAATAATGACATAAATGTATGCTGATAAAGTACTGCATAACATACAAAAGGCTGGTAATTATAGCGGAGTACTGATTTTGCAATGGTTAACTTAAAGTGCAAACTGCTTCAACGTCCACCTGAAATGCACATAGCCTCCATATACATAGCAGCATGAAACTTTACAGATCAAGTTATCATAATTCATAATAAAATACTTAATCAAAAGAAATGTACTTACTCAAAAAAGGGTGGGGATTGATATATGATTATATCAATTGCATTCTACATAGTATTAACAAACATTGTTACATACAAAACTTATACCATCATAGCTCACAGATAAACACATCATAGCTCTACAGATAAACACATCTATCTAATACAGCAATGATAACTAACTCAAAAATAATAATGCATAGTCAAATTTATTCTGGGATGACATTCTTGCAGAAATAGGGGAGAAGTGGAAAAGGCAGTATCAGAATTCAAAAGATCATAAGAAATGAAACAAATTAAAGTCCTGGTTGAGTCCAGATGGATGTAATGTTTTAACTGTAGACCCACCGCATCTCCTCCTGACCTATCTTCAAATACAATCACCCCCCCCCTCCAGTTTCTGTTGACAACATGGATTCCCATAAAACTCAGGTCTCTAGAATTGCATTGATGGTAACTGCCACTGTAGTCCACACTTACATCTCAACATATAAATGATATTTTTAGTGTGACAGGTGATAATTGTTTTTATAGGGAATTCATTATTGGTTCTAAATGATTTGACCAGCAATTCTTGTTTATTATATTGTAAGATGGTACTAATGCAGGCTGGGCTTGTGTCACATCTATAGAAACCCTTTCCCCAATTTAGGAAGGGTTTTGGTATTTTATTGATGGCTCTTACACTACATAGACTGCTGTTTATATTTTTAGCTCCCCTGAATACTATCCGTGGATCACGTGGCAAAATTATATATAACTCTTTGTCTTCAAACAATAAATGCCAATATTTAGAGATAAATCTTTTTACGTGAATACATCTTTTATAATTTTGGCACTTAATTCCAATCAGAGATTTTGACTGTTAGGTTCTATGAATATATGCTAATTGTGATCATGTATTAAGTACATTTTCTGTGAATATACTCTGTGTAACGGAAGCACTATTAGGTGTAAAAAAAAATGTTAAATAAAGATATCAGTCTGCCAGCAAATCCTTTTTGTCTGGTCCATTTATTTAGTGGCCTGTGAGTAATCTGCGAACACAGTACAGCAGTAAGATATAATTCAGTAAAAAAAAAAGTGAAAATTGAAAGATTTGGTTACACAACAATGCTGTTATCTACAGTTACAATCAGAGGAGGACCCTGAGGACATGCGGTAAGGTAATACAGTAGGATTCCTTAAAGTGTACATACATGAATGTTGCCATGGCAACAGCTGTAGACTACTACTGGGTGAATGAATGTTTCCTTGGTGAAAGCCCTTAGCGTTAGAAACTCAGGGAACCCGGACAGTTTCCAAAAATACATCAGTTTGAGAAGCAGGCAAAAGATGCTGAAAATGAATCTTACATATTCTTCCGTAAAAAAAGGTAACACCATATTTCTGTCACCTCCTTTTATTCTTCTAACAAGATAAGATAATGGCAATCTGGTCTCTAATTAAATTAATATGATTTTGTTTTAATAATGATTTAAACCTATCCAGCCCCCCAAAAAAACAAAAATGTGTCCAGCCTTTAGCCATTTGCTTTGGCCTATTTAATTTACCATGCACCGCATGCCCTGCGTTCACTACAGATATATGCTGCGCATATATTGTTTAAAGTAAGGCAGAAGTAACAATTTGATTTGATGGTGTGCAGAATGAGTGAGAATGATGGTTAAAGAACAAATTATGTAAAGTCAGTGGGAGAATCTGTGCCTGGCTTAGTTTCTATCGTTGTGATTACTTGTGATATTTGTAATTCCATTACATTTTATTTTTAGTCTACCTACCTTATGAATTAGATTTTTGTAATTTGTCATAAAACTATATATATTTATATATATATATATATATATATATATATACACAAATATATTTAATAATTAAAAAAAAAAAACATTTATTACTTCAAGTGTAGCATGATTATGTGTTATAGACTGCGATAAGTTCCAAGTGCAAGCAACAGGTAATTATAAAATTAAATATACTGAGCCAATTTTTGGCACTCTTATTAAATGTTAAGGTGTCTGTTCTACACAGAAGGCACGGCTTGCTAAATGGAAATTAATAAAGTAGTTATTTTTGTCTTCGCTTGTGGTTACATTGTGTTAATGCGGTCACTCTGGTCATAATCTGCGAGCACATAAATGCATATATTCCAGCATTCCATGATTATATAGTGAAATTAATATCTCAAATAATATACATATATAGCTGTTATTAGTTACTCTTGCATGCAAATATTGGTACTTGTTTGTTTTATCACCTCCACCGCTGCTTGTTCTTTTGATTAAAATTACATTTCTCTGGGGAAAAATAGAATACAGTGGCTGAATAAAGAGTTATGTATACAGCCTCATCTTGGTTGCCCTAGCATGATGGGAGTAGGAGTCTACCGTTGCAGTTCTACAGAAGCCAGTAATAGCTTCCCTTATAATACCCCTAACAGTGAGTTATTTAAAGTCTTGGTATTGAACTTACTGAGTCATTTTCTCCTCAATTAAATATTTTTTATTTTTTTTAATTTGAAATATGCCCTGTGTTGTTAAATTGCGCAGCTGGTGCTTTTGTTTGAGAAGCAGTTTTGAAATCTCGGTGTAACCAGATGAACAGAGTTTTAAAGCGTTATGCTGTGGAACCCTCCTGCGTTGCTATGTGCGTAGTACAAAGGAATCTGATCTGGTTAGGCGAACTAGAGCGTTTGTTATACGCTGCTGTGCAGAACCTTTAACCCTTCAAGCGCCACACAAGGTCATAGAACACAAAGCATATACAGAACCCGTAGAAGCCTAACTAGAGTATCCGGCTGTAAGGGTGTATGTGCTGAACCACACAGGCTTGCTTTCTTGGGTCATTCATTTAGGTGAACATGTCTAAATTAAAATAGCTCATAAAGACAATTTACATTTCAGATGCATTTTTTTTGGGGGGGGGGTCTTCACCTGGATAAAGCTACTGATAACAAACATGAATGTCTGAAAATTTAATTTAACTGCACCCATGCTTAGTTTGAATGGCACTGCAGAAATTTAGTGTCATTACAGTGCCAAGATTACTAGGATGCAGGACCATTTATGTGCAATAAAACATTGAATGTAATGGCAGATAACAACCATTTGGCCTATCTTGTCTGCCCATTTTTTGTTAGGCTCGGGATGACCATATGCCTATCCCATACATGTTTAAGTTCCATTACTGTATTATGTGAGACGATCCATTCAAAAGATTCAGAGTACTTTGTTATAATTAAGTCATTGATGATTATGAATATTTAAGGTCCATTGTAATACTGCCTTGGCAGGCATTACTTTGTGTAGACTCACTGTTGGTAATTAATCCATATATTGTTGGCTTGTTCGATGTAATGAAGTATTAGCAGGAAAGGTTGGTGTTATAATGATAGAAGGTTTCAACCATCATTAATATTATAAGTTGCATTTATACTAGGCAGAATGTCAATCACAGATGTGTACAGTACTTTAGTTCAAACTGTTGTTAGACAAATGCATAGTGAGAACAGTGTAAATGGCACTGGGGGTCATGTCAATGGGGGGGTGATTATATTTTTTGAATTCATATTGTTTGATCTGGAGTCATTGGGTCATGGGTTACTGAGCTCTCCAGTTCAGCCACCTCTTAATTAATTTGCATTCTTTTGGAACAAATGGCCTGAAGCACCAACTGTATGACACCAAGCTTTACATGTACAAGGACAAAACAATACAATGGGATGAGGTTTCCTTTTGTTTTTGTAACTGCCACAGCAAGCTAGCCATTCCCAGATACTAACTGACCTCCAGTACCGGACAGATCAGTGAGGCCAATATAGCCACCAACTGAAAGCCTCCAGAGTTCCCAAAATGTCACACTCTATACCTACGTTTGCCTATTAGCGATTTATAATATTTGATGTAATTCTTTCATTTATGAAATCCCCTGTTTTATTATAGGGCGAGTGAGGGATTTGACTGCATTGTGTAACCCTCTTACTTGAAATGCAGCCATCCATAGGATTTTATTTCATTTTTATTTTCTCTTTATACACTTGGTATAGAGGAAAGAACATTGAAAAACGTTATGGCACTGAAAGCAACTACTAGTGCTGTCACATACAGTAGATACATTCACAAAAGGACCAGATTCCCTTTTTAAACAAAAATAAATACACAAAGCTATGCAGATGAGCTTAAACACAGGTATATCTTTAATGGACTTCAAGGAGTTAAGTATTTTTTTAACCTTAATTACTAAGTAACAATATAGTTGCCATTTATTTCTGTTGTTATGTAACATATGTAAAAAGTTATTGTTCCTTTTTGATAATATTTTAGCCTCAGATTTGGTATTAAATAAAAATCACTGTGCAATCATAAACAATATTTTTTTGTAACATAACAGGGAAAGCTAATTACTTCAAAATAGAAAAATATAGGTGTTAAGTGTTTTTCACTTGATTAATTACATATTTGTGCTTGAGGAAGAAAGCTTTCAGCATAACTAAATTAATTTATTGAAAATGCATATATTGTGTGCTTTTTTGTCAATTAATGTAATTGATTTTGATATACATCATTTATCTATTCACCATATGAAAGGTGACGTTGTCTGCAGCCTGTGGCTCAGCCAGCATGAGTTAATTAATTTTCTTAAACTTAAGTATTTTTTGCCTTTTCCTCACCACAATCTTACAAAAGCTGCCTGAACTGATCAACAACACTGACCAATTTAACAATAAGCAAGAGAGTGGTAGATATGGAACAGCCTTGCAGCAGAAGTGGTAGAAGTAACACAGCAGAACATGTTAAGGATGCAAAGGGCATGTGTGCTCCTGGGTTCTGACGTAGTGACAGTTGGTGTCAAATTCTATGTTTCTGTTTTCTATAATGGGGAGAAATAATCCTGATTCAGAGAACAATAAATCTTTCCCCATGATAAATGCCCAACATACACGGCTTATTTTAATCTGTAAATTTAATAGGGAAAGTCCCACAGAAAAGAATATATCTTCAGTATAAAATACAATGTTGTATACAGTAATGTAGGTTAGCATTCAGAAAAACCTTATCTATTTTTGCTCCTTATTTTGCTTCTTTAAGGCAACGCTAATGAAGTGGATTCCTTTATAGTGTGTTTGGCTGGGTGATTTAAACTGAGTCATTCTATTGTTTACCACAGGCAGTGTGGTAGGGATGATGTCAGGTTGGTTGTCCAGTGGAGAAGGCTGATACTAGTATGTCCTGTCACTTTAAGATTCGACAAAGCTTAATCCCTGTAGATGCACGAGAGATCCATCAGTCAATCAAGATCCTGGTCTAATTAGCACAGAAAAATGTGTTTTTTTTAGAAAAAAAAATGTTTTATTTTTTTTTAATACACTTTCATACTAAATAATAGATTATATAGATAAATATGGTTTAAAAAGAAAGCCCTAGTTGTGCTGAAAGAAATAAATAATTTGAGTAAGTACACTAAGTGAGAAAGAGGGGAATTACGGTTGAACAAGGAAATAGCCGGAATGTTGAAAATGCTGTCGTCCACAAGTGTAAAAATGCCTTCCTCCTGCAGGGGTTAATGCTTGATTTCGTCTTTACTTTTCAATTTATATAACTTTTTTCCAGGGCTGAACAAATTAGTATGGACGTTAGGAGCCAGGTTGATATTTGTAGGAGCCAGAAGGAGGTAAACAAATAGAAATGACTATAAAAGAAAAAAAAGGTTAGCCAGATCTAGAAACCAATGAGTTATGGCTTTCTGGTTCGTGAGGCTTGTCGAGCCAAGCTTTACTCTCTGTTTTACAATTGGTGCAAAAATCCAATGGATTGGTTATATCAAATCAATAATAAACAACTATAAAACAAAATGTAATTTAGTATTTATTGTTATTTAAATAAATGTTACACTGTATAAAGCAGACCAATCCTTCTCTCAAAAGAATACTGTTAGCATAATGTTTATTTTATTAGGATCTAATGCATTAAAATCAATTATGTTGAATAAGAATATACTCACCTCCCTTTAAAGCACATCTGGTGTAAAGGAAAAGCTGCTTGCTTCAGCAGAATATTGTAGCTTGCTTTTCCTTGGGCTGTCCTGAGCCTTGGATAGATTATCTAGGTTGCTGACATCATCGCTTGCACTGAACCGATTGGTCGTCCACTGGGAAGATGAAATTGTACATCAGGAAACCACTCACAGAGAATGATGGCAGGAGATATAGCAGGGCTGAGGCTTGAAAGAAATAGCCGTGTGTACAGCAAGAGATGACATGCTGGGATTTTCTGTAATGGGATAAGAAAATGGATGTGTTGTGTCTGCTCCACTGGAACCGCACATTGTAGGAGTAATGCTTTTTATGATAGTAAAGCTTAAACCGAGTGGAAGATCAGGTCACAACCAACACCAATGGCTCAATTTAATGAAGTTGGCAGGAGGCGAGTGACATCAATAAATTTGGTTACCGGGTTTTTCCAGTACCTGCGTGGTAAGTGAGCATAAGCGAGTATTATTGTAGTTAGTATGGTTGATTCAGAATTCTGTGCCAGTTTTAAGCATGCGTGGATGGGTTAGTGGTTCAAATATTTACTACATCTTATGTTATCTAAATAAATAAGAGAAAGACCTGGTTGAGAAAAAAATAACTAGGCGACTAATTCTTTGGAACTGAGATTTACATATAATATCAGATTGGCTGCTAATTGAAAGATGATGTTAAAGAATGAAAGAAATTGTTCACCATAGTCTGAATTTGATAATGCAGTTTTTATTGTAAAGCACGCATTGTTGAAATATTTATTTATGTTGACTAATCTGTGAGTAGTAAATTTTAACACGTATTGCGTATCTCCAACCCAAGTTTGGTTATACAAATTAGCGCTGAATATACATTTGGATTTCCCAAGCATTTGTTTAACGTTTCATTCAAGATGCAGTCGAAGACTAAATCACACAGAAGACATTCACACACGTTGCTTTTTTTACACCACAAAGATAATCAATATTGTTCCCTTTTGTATGCTGTAGTGATAAAAAAGCATTCTGCACAAGGTCATAGACTTCACATCCTCCTGAAACATTTGTTTAAACAAGCAGCCTGTGATTTTCCAGTTACAGCAAACTGTTCTTGGACGTTTATCTTTGGTGAAGAGACAAAGCCACAAACTGATAAAAATATATATATACCGTATAGTAAAAACAATTCCCACTGCAAATGTACCTCTTTGTATAAACCAGTGACCTTCGAATAAATTTACATCAATATGTCCACTCTGCATGCTATGGTAACAGTTTTAAAATAACAGTTTTTTGGACGTTTGTAACTAAATGTAGCTTTAGAAACATCATTCCTAGTAATGTTTCCTCCAAGTAAAAAAATGTTTAATTCAGAAATATCTGTCATTTGGTGTGATAGGTGATAGGTGTGATAGGCTGTGTAACGATTCAGGTTACAATAAATATAATAAAATATGTATAATACACAAACAAACAAGTTATACAAAAATATTATACATGACAATTCAAGACAGATACCCTAACGCATTTCACCATTCGGCATCATCAGAGGGGTAGATTATTATTTATTGTTTTATATAGCGCCATCAAATTCCATAGCGCTGTACAATGGGTAGACAGGACGTAACAAGTGGTATATAACATAACAGTTTGACTTACAGAAACAACAGGTGATGAGGGCCCTGCTCAAACAATCTAGAGGGAGTTAGGGTGTATTACAAAATAGGTAAAATGTGTGGAGTAACCTTATCTGTGTGGATAGATAGATAGATAGATAGATAGATAGATAGATAGATAGATAGATAGATAGATAGATAGATAGAAAGAACAACAAAAAGAAGAAAGGAAAAGGTTAAGATCCAAGAGAATGCCAGATGTTATGATAATTGGTGTTATCAATCATTTATTAAATTTATTATAATTTAGTTGTTTTTTTACCAGCTGCTATCAATAGACTTACTTGTTTGCAGTGTTATGTTCACTCAGAAAGTGGCGGTGATATCCTTTTGGTGAATGAGCAAATATATGTCATGTAACACAAAACACAGTCAGTCATACATTGTTTCTAGAGAAACTAAAAATTGTTTTATTGTTGTGATTAGACTTTTAGGATGCTATACTTCATTTGCTAAAGTGTGATTAATGTCTTGTCTAAGATGGACAGCGGCTTTAGTTTGTAATTATTTTACTTATGGGACAGTATAGTACCCCAACAGTATTTTTGTAATACGCATTGGAATACATTTTGCATATTCTCTGGTGCATTGTACTACATGCAAAATGAAACGTGCATTGTTCTGTTCCATGAGTTAGGAAAAAAGGACATATCTCGGTAAGTCCTTTCCTGGCCTCCCCCAGAAAGAAATAGTGTACAAGGTTGTTGCACATTCTAAGCAGCCCATGGACCAGAATGAAAGTTTTACTGAGCAAATGCATGTAGCATACTATGGTATGCTCCTTACTCTCAGCAAAAGCACTTGGGGGAGGAGCTAACTGAGACAGAAGAATTCCACTAACCAAAAAATGCCTGCAACAATTAGCATGCAGTAAAATGCAAAATATAATATAATATAAATTTAACATAAAAATTTGGCTGGAGTCCTCGTTTACTGTACATTTCGTAGCTTACTCATATACAATTCAAAACAGATACCTCTACGGTTAAAAAAAAATAGTATAATTATTTATTTATTAATGGGTTAAAACTATGTAGAAACAATTGGCCAGTTTAAATGATTAGGCGACATAGATACTTTACTGACCCTGTTAAAAGCTTGTTAATATTTCATAGGAAAATTGGATTGCAATGAACTGTCAAGAATTACTTTGGGAAAGGGAAATGACATACTTATGTCACTAACGAAGGTGTCTGTTGCCCCTTTCCTGTTTAAAAAAGGTGGGGTCATCTCTAGTAATAAAAGTTTCAACTAATTTTATGTATGTTCCATTACTAGACAGAGAGTATGAGGAATGTATATGTCTACGTTTTCCTGTTGTGTCGATGTTTACTTGACCCTACATCTGAAACAATGTATATCTTGGCATTTTTTTTAACAATTACATTTTTTTTTGTATTTTATGTATATGGGATATTGATGATTGGGTATCCAGTGTGGTCGTGTAATACTTTAATGCATGTGCCAAACACTTATCATAGATGGAATTTTTTTTTTAAGTTCGAATCCTAAAACTGCTGACTTTTAAGTTGCAAAAGTGACCTTGATGCTCTAATGATGAATGGAAAAATATTACATAGCATTTTAAGAGCTGGCAGAGTCAGCACCACAGCTAATAGCAAAACTAGGGAGAAGCCAGAAGGTCAACAAATGCAACGTGTTTATAAAGAACAATCGCTTAATTATAGAGGAATTCCTATTGAATAACTAATAATCCTCTATGAGCATTACATAGAGCGTTCTGAAAAGGAATGTAATTTAGTGCTGAAAAATATAAGTTTTCTTTAATTTTGGTCATATAAATTCCAATTTTGGTCATATAAATTCCATACCCCTGTAGGCTGCATAAAAGGGTTACTCTAAATTGAAAGAATTGCAGACGTAATTTCTATGCTCTCTGGTAATGGTAGTTTACTAATTAAAACCTACAATTATGGCTGGAGGAAGTGGTTTTCATGCACAATCCTCTCTACATAGAATGTTATGGACATGAGCACAGAAACAGTCTAATATGAAATAACAAGATAGGATTGTGGGTAATTGCACGCTGCTTTGGTTATGGCCTGAGTTAACCTCTGTCTGTTAGAGGTTCGATGCATGTGTGTGTAACAGTGTGATGTTTAGGTGTTAGTTAACTCCATGACAGTATTCTTTCTGTTCTGCAGTCCTAAAAAATTAAAACAAATAAAAAATAAATAAATATATATATATACTTGCATAGATAGCTATATCATAGATAGCCATATAAACATACAATAATCTAATCCTTTTAATTTGAGTATTTCATGCCTTAGACAGACAGCATGCTTTTCTCCCACCAAACCACAAGCAGTTAAATATGTTGAAAGAGCACATGGCAGTGTGAATTTCTTTCCTGCAAATAGCATCACATAAATATCACATTTTAAACAGCACAAAGTAACACTTTACATAAGGCTGGTGGTGTAGAATTAAATTCCAGTGCCATGTGCATAGAGTGGATTTAGTAGTATCTTGTGTAAGCAAATACACAAAAGAAATACAAAATATGCTTTTTATTAACCAAGCAAAACATTTACAAGATATACACAGGTTAACTAATGGAATATATTTCATATACTGTTTTCATACACAATTGTGATTTTTAGTTAGAGTTAATAGATAGGCCATTTATTCCAGAGCGCATATATTTTATGATGACCAAGATATGTAAAGTGTTGCCCTGCAATATGTGTAAAATGTAACAGAGTAACTGATTCCATTCGTTGAGTTTATAAATCACACATACTGCAGGATAGCTCCTTTCATGTGCTGGTCAGTACCATCTCAAATGTGTCGCTCAAAAAAAAGTGGGCGATGTGGCAACCCTACTTTCATACTTTTATATTAAGAAAACATCCTGGGCTCTTACGGAAAAAGGACAAGGTGACCTTGGTCCCAAAGATTGACTATCCCTCTTAAAGAAGGATTCAGGGTTATGTAGAAGAGCTTTGCTGGAACTACAAGTACCCTAAACATAGGGTCTAAAGTACAGCTCATTTTCTTATTATCTATAGATTTTAAATGATGAATAAAACACATTGTTCTGACTAAATTTGTAATACATTTGTCTATAGAACACCTAGTTCCCTTGTATAATTATTATATTATCTTTTTATTTGCAGATGAGCAAGAAGCAGTCCAAAAGAGAACATTTACGAAATGGATCAATTCACATTTGGCCAAGGTAATTCCATATTTAAACATATTTGTTACTGTTTAGTGGATTCTGGAACTAAATAAAATTGGCATTATAGTTAAAACCTCCTTATAATTAGACTACTTTTGCGTTGGTAAGGTCAAGTAGTAGGACTACTGGAATCATCACATCCCAACATGTTGTTAGCAAGGCATGGATTTCTGAGATGTATGTTCAGTTTTATCCCTCGGTGATACTTGGTCAGTGATGCATTTTACTGTAGCTATTGGCAGGGCCTGACTGGCAACCTCAAGGAACTTTAAGGCCAGATGGTGCCTGATGAATATGTATGGCTGCACATTACATGCCTACAGAGCATGCAGATAGGCATATGCAACCACTTTTGCCAGTCTGGGCCTGGTTATTTGGGTTAAAATGGCAGCCTCTACTGAAATACAGTATACTACCTGAACATACTCTGTAGCCCTCCCACCGAAGTCTGCGGGAGCTAGGCTCCCACTTAAATTATTGGGAGTGGTAGAAGCCGATTGCAGTATTCAGCTATCATTAATGGTTGCTTCCATTGTTGGATTTACCTCAGGTGCTGTCCTAGGGAAGCTTGCCCCTCTGCAGCTGCTGTCCCCGCTGCAGAGTGTTGGGATATGAAGTCATTTTGCAGCGTCTTTTGCTGCATACAATGAACACTGTGCCTGCATAGTCCTTCATAGTGTAAATAGGCCTCTTGGGGAGATTCTCCCTTGTAACCGGCCCATTTAGCAGTGGCACACTCCACACTGCCGGCCCTTATGCTTGCTGCCGAGGCCTAGTCAGCCTGGACTGGAATACGTTGCTAGTTGCTTCTACTACCACTTATTTAAAAAAATGTACAGAGCCTCTGAACAATAGGTTACCTGTTTTTAGTTAGAGGCAGCCATGGAAAGGATGAAAACGAGACCTACATCTCATCGTCTAACTTCCATGTCTTTTAAGATTACATGCATCAATGTAGTAAACTGCACCGGTGTCTATGCTAAATTTATTCCAATATGCTTTTTACATGAAGCTAGGGCTGGGCTCTTCCATTAACAAGAGAATAACAGTTCCCCCCTGTTACTATTTTTCATAGTTTTGGAGATAAACCGTTTCCTTTGTTTCTATTTCCTGCACCATGGACTTGAAGCCGTTGCTGTGAGCTTCCTTGTCGGTCAAAAACACCCGATGAACAGCCAGCCTCCTCACTTCTGTGATACGGAACGTAGCCCAGTCTAGCGGTCTAGTACAGCAATACTACAGCTCTGTGTAATGCAAGAAGAAGAATAGGAGGAAAGGTTTTATCTCCTAGTATCAGCCAGTACTTTACTATCAAAAAGTAACATGCCTGTTTATAAACGAACAAAATCTTTGACACTTTCCTCTAACTCAAAACTTTTTTCTGCTTGTGTAGTTAAAGAGACACTCCAGCCATCACATGTGCTTTAATGACTATAATAGCTGTGTGGTCCCCTTTTTATTTTCATGATGTTCTCTTTGCAAACGCATGGGGGATTCTGCAGAAATCCCCATATCTATTTGCCCCTTCCGACCACACCAGCTGTATTCCTTGCAGCGGAACATTTCGTCCTATACCTATAGCCGGCAATAGTGCTGCCTCGGCTGATTTCATTAGCTGCTTCCAGGGTCATAGTTCACATAACCTTTTCAGGGACATTAAGCTGTCCTTTAAAGTGACAGTTAACCTTAAAATAAACATTGGTTTCATCAAAAGAAGCCCACATTCATTTTTCAACGCCATCTTCATTTTAAGAGGGCAACTAGCACTTCGCGATCGGCTCTGGCTACTTGCAGGCAGTGAGCCGATCAACGTCCGTCACCCACTGCAGGAGACAATGTTTACCTAGTAGTAGATCAATAGTAGTAGCACCTAGTAGTAGATCAGTAGAGAGGATCTTAGTTAGACTCCCTTTATTATTTGTGAGCTAAAGCTAGGGAGGAGCAAAAGGAAACGCTTGTTTTGTTAGCACCTAACCTCATCATCAACGGGCATCAGTAACCCATCAGCTGTTAGTTGGCAGCTATGGAAAATGAGAGGTATCTCAGTAGCTATCCCTTATTTTTTTTTAAATTGCACTGGGAGATGAAAATAGCTTATTTTTCAAGTTTACTGGTACCTTAAACTGTTTTTATAGAAGATTTCTATTTTGCAGAGTTTCCATAACTACCTTTCCTACAATATTGAATTACGTGTAAAATGACAGCCCTCGTGAGCAATTATCAGACTAAATAATATTGTCATTTTTAACTTTTCATGTCTCGTGTATTTCCTAAATCTTAATGAAACACGAGTGCTCTTCTTAATTTTCTTGTGTTTGAGCAGTCCAGTCTGTGTTTGAAATGATAATTATGTCTTAAGGGAAGAGTTAAATAGTCAAGGGTTTTCTTTATATCGAATGTAATTTAATTTAGTACATTAGAAATGAAAGTCAATTAAAGGAGTGAAAAATGTGAGGACGGAAATATTTTTTTGTGGCAAACTAAGATGTAAGAGGAGATTTATTAAATATGGGCTAATGATGCATTACGTGTTACCGTAGGATTACCAGTGAGAACAGTTATTGAAGAATTTCATTGGATTACCAAAATCCCAAATAATTCCCAATGCATTTCAGAATTATATAATACTATATAAAATCATATATAAAAGTATAAAAGTCCCCTGTGAGAGAGTGAAATGTAGGTTTTCTGATAATATTCGATATATATATATATATATATATATATATATATATATATATATATATATATATTATATCTATTTGTTATTTTTTGTGTTTCATTTGTAGGTCTTTACCTAGGAGTTACCTAGCTGGCCGCCTGAGCCCAGTTTAGCTGCTATATTTCCCATAAGTAAATTACGCTTCTTCGCCTCTTCAATGGCGCTAATTTGCTGTAGCATGTGTAGTCCGATTAACAGTAATAAATATAAAAGTTCAACATTTTGTCCAATTTGTGCACGTTTGCCTAACTGTATTAGGCTAGAATTAACCTGTCTCGTGTGTGTCAGTCCTGGGACAACAATGTCAATTTGTATTGCTATGGAGTCATAAGTCGAAACTGATACCTGATTAGGTCAACAAAGATCAAAATGTAACATTACTTAAGCATTAATGATCTCGGCACTCTCCTATTTAGATATACTGGTATAGAAATCCATATGCACAAGTGGTGTCCATATCTTACACTTAAGCCTCTTTTTATTACATAATAACGTTTGCCTATTGGGTGGCATATAGGACAGTGTTGTTTCACCTTCATGCCCATAGTTAATGGAACATGGTTATATTTTTACTTGGAGCATGATTTCCTGATATTAGGATAGTACAGCTAATCAGTCAGGTTTTTTTCTCAGTTTCCGTGTAGCTCAGCAAAGATATGAATGGAACTATAAACATTTCTATCAGCCTTGGCATTCCCATGTACTATTCGGCTTTGGGAATGAAGTATCTGAAGAGGAAATGCTGATTTAGGTTGTCAAAATAAACATGACCTTATAGCGGATACACTTTATTTTATTTTTCTCGCATTGGTTGTCATTGGCACGATCCATTGGAAAATATTGAAACTTTTTAGATACCTGCATCACTGAACAAACTGGAACTGTATGATCTGAAAATAGTTTTGATTAACTAATATTAAAATATCTCTAAGTCGCTGTTATATATATGGCGCATATTAGAATATATTTTAAATATTGGAATACCAGGTACTTAAAAGAAAACTATCACTATCAGGGTCTTTAACGTTAAGAGACCAAAGTTATATTTTACCTCATGTTTACACTCTGAGAGTGAGAGATAGATCAGTTTAGGTAATTCAGAGTTCATCAGATTTATAAACTACCGGTACATAGTTTGCTCAGGGGTTTATATAGTATTTTTTAGTTTTTTGTTCCTACAATTTAATAGGAAGGGGATAATGGGTTTATCTGCTATACTACACGTGTGCTTAGGCCTTTCTTTCTCGATTAACCATAAGGCAGAAACAAACATCACTATAAAATATTTTATGGATTATCTATTTTTCTTTTTTTTTTTTTTATAGTTTTATATATCATAAAATTGAGATACTTGTTTTTTGTTTTACCTTCCAGCGAAATCCTCCAATGATGGTCAATGAGCTGTTTGAAGATATCAAAGATGGGACAAAATTACTTGCCTTACTAGAAGTCCTGTCTGGGCAAAAACTGGTAAATATAAAACTATATTTATTTTGGGCATTTGTCCAAGGACGCCACCATACCTTTATCATACCTATAATATACTTCCAAATGTAAGCTTCCTGGAGTTCTCCTTCATGGGTAAGGCTGGCCAGTTGGCCAGACGTGATATTTATAGTATTGTATTGTTGTAGGGGCTAACTTTTGAAATACATTATTCGAGTTTCTAGCGAGGACAAGCAAGTGAAAATTCACGGACACTCACATGTACTTGCAAGCCACTTGCATTTTAGTAAATATGCAAATTATTTTGTGCGCAAGGGCATGCAACCTCATCCGAATCAGTTGAATTAACCCTTGGTGAATATACACAAGATGAAATATGACAACATAGGATGGTATATCACACCTGGAGCAGTGCTTACTAAAATTTTGAATGAAACTACATTACTTTATAATAAAATTTTGACAGGGGAAGGATTTTTCACTTGCCCCTGCCTCTTTGAGAACTTAACGGGCATTGTCTTGATTTGTAGATGCTTTATACACAATACAGGAAGCAACAAGTGCAAATGAATCATATGCGCTTTTACCATTAAGAATCTTGTAGCCAGGAAATTTAGCATTCAAAATAAGTCTAAACATTGTAGGTGCTTTACTAAATTTCACTCATACAGTGTAGGAACAAGTTTACCGAGTATACAGAAACTTATGTAGGTAAATTATTGAAATGAGAAGTAATTGAGATTGTTTTTTTTTTCTTTTAGCCATGTGAACAAGGAAAGCAGATAAAACGGATTCACTGGGTAGCCAACATTGGCACAGCTTTGAAGTTCTTAGAAGGGAGACGGGTATGTTTGCGATTCACATTCTGATATCTTGCATTTGAAATTAATTATAAAGCATTTTCATTCAAAATCCAATTTTTTTTTGTTTGAGACCCATTGACAATGTTTTTGTTTGTTTGTGACAATGATCTTGACGTTTGCCTAAAGTCCACGTGCTGGAACACAGAATCACATAAATCCATTAAATGCATTTGTCTTAATAATTTATGATTTTAATTGATAATTTATGTATTGTTTTGGGAGCTGGATTGCTTATGTTTTTTGTTTTTGTAAAAATGAATCATGTCATGTAAATTACATTCAGAAAAAAAAAAAACCTAAAATGTTGGCAATGCTGGTACTGTAAAAAGAGGTTTTCAGTAGAAGCAGAACAGGTTAATACAGTAAGGAATTTAAATATGGGTGGGATAAGTGTAATGACTCCTTAACATAAGGTAAAGCCATGAACCAAATACTGTCAGGTCTTAAAATACATAGCAAGAGATGGGCAGACTAAGTGGGCCAGGGATTGCCATCAAATCCTATTAGTTTGGCATGTTACTATTTATTGAAAGTATGAAGTTTTATCATTTTATAATAGTTATGTCTTATTCTGAGCACAAAGATGATATTTCCTTCTAAGCACTGGAATACATTTTTGGAAATTGGTATTAATGTTTCAGTCTTAAAGGAGATTATGGAGAGCGCTCATGCCTATACAGAAAATGGATTGTATCGAATTCTGACACCATATTTAAAAACAGAAGATGACTTAATCTTTTGTTCGTATTACTTTAGAGCTCAAAGCTATTTCCCTAAGCCCTCATCGCCGACGTTAAACCAGAGACCCTAAGCAAGTCACCTATAGTGAAATGAAATTGATACTATTGGATCCTTTTCTGTATTTGAATTCCTTATTGCATTGTGCAGCATTATATTTATGAGCTTCACATATTATTGTAAAGTTGATTTTATTTGCAGTATGACAAGGCTTATCAATTATTCACTTCTTGCTTTCCATGCCAAGTCAATATACAGAGGATCCCCGGTTAGTATAATGAGCAGCAAGGGTTCTACACCAGTAACTCTTAGAAAAACGATGTGTTCTGCTCCTCCTGGGGGGAAATAGGGCATTAGGTTACTCATGGGAGGGCTGGCAATTTTTTACTCAAAGACCAAATAACAATTCCAAGTAATAGTCCCAAAATACATCTGGCAACTTCAAATCAGAGGATATATGAAGGTACTTGCTTGACCCGTGTGTTAGCCCTCCCTTGAGGCTTCTCTAAGATGTACATAAAGCTTGTATGTGTGTTTAATGGTCTATATGTATTTTGCTGTAATGAGTAATGTTTAATGTCCATATTGGTTTCATTTACATGTATGTACACTTACACATGGTTTGCATTTGCTTTGCGCATGGTGGATAACGTGATGTGTGCCTGTATATGGTGTGTATATGCATGCTATACATATGCTTTTGTGGCATGGAGTAGTATTAGGCATTGAATGCAATACAAAAGTGCATTTAGACAGTTCAAATTCAGAAAATCTCATTCCATTGATTTTATTTAATTATCAATGCTCTGGGAATGTAATCTGATTTACCCTAATATACTGAGAGAATTTCTTCTTAATTGACTGGACATAAATAGAACGATGTAGAAACAAGTGCTGGTAGGGGGAAGACACTTAATGACTAGGGTAGAAAGTGGCTTTATGAGTACAAAGTCAAGGAAAGAGGGTAGGAAAAATGCAGTAAAAGATGGTAGTGAGAGGATATGGCAGAATTTTAAAGGGGGAAACAGAAGAAGGGTGAGAATTATGATACCTTTATAAGTATTATAAGCAGATGATGTTGCCTTCTTCATTTTTCTAAAGGAAACTGTGTGATTGGGACTTTCCTGGTATGGCATTAAAGTTAGCAGGGCCAACATTTTTTGTCATATGTAACCAAAGTGACGTTCACAGTTAATTGATGATGGGAATTTTATAGCCCCCAGAACCTTGTTCCAGATGTCCATGTTTCTGTAGGATGTCTACGACTACGTTCTCTCTCTTTAGGGATATCAGACAGATGACCATTTGGAATTTAATGAAACATATGCTTTCAAACATTTATCTGTCTATATGTTTATTGCAAAGAATTTGCATGTCCCAAATATATCTGTGTTCGAAGTGTTAAGTTTGGACCTAACTAAATGAAAACTAAGTATAATCTTTATCCCGAGTTTTTTAAACCTGATCTAAATACTTCCTTTGTAAGTCACAAACTACTTGTTTAACCCCTCTTACTCTCTAGGAAATGCATGTTGACATATTTACTTTGCTTGCATTTTGCGATGATAAAAACAGTACATGTCTCACTGCCCCCGAATCAAGATTTACTTACCCAACCTTGTAAAGGTAGTTGTTTTCTGGGACCTGGAACAATTGCTTTAGGACCTCTATCTAAAAAGGTGAATAACCTATATGTATGAACATTTTGTTTTTCAGATTAAACTAGTGAACATAAATTCTACAGACATTGCTGATGGCAGGCCCTCTATTGTTCTTGGATTGATATGGACCATAATCCTTTATTTTCAGGTAATCCTTGCTAGTATGCCAATACTATGAAATATTGCCTGTTTACAGGAAATGTATAATTGGTAATGCATTTTTGTTTCATGAGTTTGTACATGGCTATGATGCTTTACTTAACGTAACAGGTTTAAAGGTGCTGTTCCACGTACTCTGCTGAACTAAATACAGCATAAGTCCTAGTATCGTTGAATTGAATTCCAAAATCCTTTCCAGAAATACTTCTTTAATCCAGTAAAATTTGCCTCAGTCATCATTTTTACTGGGAAAAGAAAAAGTGTCGGTGCGCTAAGCTAGTCTCAGGCTCAAATAATACAAATGTGTAATACGAGGCCTACCAAACAGGTGTAAGCATGCTGCAAGAAACAGTGTATTGGCTGTACAATGTATACAAAAAACAAAAACTGTCTGCGCTTCTTACCCTGATAAAGTAATCAGGGTAAGAAGCGCAGACAGTTTTTGTTTCTTGTATCATTTTTACTGGGAAAGCCTTTTTATCAAATGGCACAAAAGCAGGCATAATAGGTTGTTAACTGAAATTACCCATTTTTGTTGCTTTTATATGATTATTAAACATATGTGTAATTGATGTTTTTTGGAGCAACAACTTCAAGCATCAAGTACCTGATTTTTATTACAATGTGTTGTTCATCTGACAGTTCTTAATGTCTCCAAGTGGGCAAATCTGGACTAATCATAATGTTTAAATATTATCAGAGTTTACCATTTTTATGAGATTTAAGAATGCTCCAAAATACATTATTGTTATGCCAATCCAAGTATACCATTGCAAAAACCTGTGGTTATGTGCATTATTATTTGTAATACATTATGTCATATTCTTTACATTTGTAAAAAAAAAAAAAAAAAAAAGGTAAAATATCCTAAATTTTCCTTAAAATGTTACACTTTAAGACAAATTCATACTGTAATTTGTACAAAACCATAATATTAACAAGGTTATTTTTTGATCTGTTATCCAAGTCATACATGATTGATCATAGGTGTATGTGTGCCTATTGGCTTGTTTTATATATTATTATATTGCATGCAGAAATATATGACATAAATATAGAAATGTTAATATAATAAGAAACATATTAATGTAGGGCCCAGGTAGTAAAGTTCATTGTATACACAAATCGAATGTGCTCACCTAATATAAACATTCATGGACCGCATGTTACACTTGGATCCATATGAGTGGAATATTGAATTAAGCAAGTATCATAACAAGACATTTTTAAATGATTGTTTCCTACTCGTATCCAAACTGAGCCTTGTCTGAAGAAAGTTAACTTGAAAGGTTATCAGTAAAACAGGGGCAGATGGAACATTCGCTGCTTTATGATCACCTTTCTTGCTTCACACATATACACTTGTTTGTAATATAATTAAACCCGATATTTCTTTTGGTGAAATACTTGTAATATAGATTGCTGATTTTTGTATACCATTAGTAGTTATATATAGGGCCTGATAAGTAAAGCACTTTCTGCTGCTATCCAGTTAATGAAGACACAAGCTTGTAGCTACATCTGCTGGCCGGATCTGGTTCCACAACGGATCCAAATGTGATCTTACTCTGCTGTTATATAATAGCAAGTCGCATATTTACAGTAGTAGAACATAGTGAAACATTTGTAGAGCTTCTTGAACCAAGAAGAAATCTGAGCCTTTTGGGGTCAAGAAGGAAAATTCCTCCCAAATGGCAAAAATAAGGGTTTTTTTTGCCTGATTTTGGATCAAAGGGGTTGAACTTAATGGGTTTATGTCTTTTTACAACCTAAATTACTGTGTATGTATTATTATCCAAAGCAAACACTATGAAGACATTTTCGTATCGTGTTAATATTTAAAATCTATGAATTTTAAATTTCAAACTGAACCCAGACCACTCTACACAATTTTTGAATATATTATTTTTGGCTTCTTTTTTTTTCTAGATCGAAGAGTTAACCAGCAATCTCCCTCAGTTGCAATCAATGTCCAGCAGCACATCTTCAGTAGACAGCGTTGTTAGTTCAGAGGCTGCAAGTCCACCAATCAAACGCAAAGTAGTAAACAAAATCCAGGGAAGCGCCAAGAAAGCAATGCTTCGTTGGGTCCAATATACAGCAGCCAAGTGAGTCAAATATCCCTGCCCTTCACAGCTAGAAAATAGTCTGGATTCATTTTACCACAAACACTAGTGGCCCAATAGAAGATATCACCTTTGACTAAAGACTCCAATATCCATTTTTCATATTAACTTTAACATCCATTTTACGGGATTATGATTACAGAGGTAAAAAAAAAATGTTACATGATACTGATTACAGATAAACAATACAGGTAAACGATTTTTATAGTCATTCATTGTAATCCTCTCTGTCTTCTTCTAAAGACGACTTGGAGTGGAAGTGAAAGACTTTGGATCCAGCTGGAGGAATGGCATTGCCTTCCATTCAGTGATATATGCCATTCGTCCTGACCTGGTGGACATGGACAAGCTGAAGGGCAGAACTAATCGTGAAAATCTAGAAGCAGCGTTTTCTATTGCAGAACTTGAACTGGGAATCCCAAGACTGCTAGATCCAGAAGGTATTCTTCTTATTATTGCGGACTCTATAGTCATTTGTTAATGGCTGCATCAATGCGTAGTTAAGCAGTACTGTAAGATCATTACAATATTCCATTATAGATATTGGTTATGTTGGGTATCTAATATATAAATAATATTGTGACAATTATAAATATTGGTTATTTTTTTTTCTTTTTAGAAAACTTTTACATCTATCCATTTTACAAAAACATTTATTTTCTATGTAAATATATGAAAGATAAAAAACAACTGATACCCATTGTACAGTGCTGTGGAATATGATGGCGCTATATAAATCAAGGAATAATAATAAAAATAATCCATTTTATGTGTCATGTTTCCCAAATTCTAAATAGCTCAGTACATATAAGTAATAATGTTAACATACAAAAAAAAGCAATATTTCTACTTGGAATGTATGTGAATACCTAGGGAGCAGTAATCTTCCTGTCCTCAGAATCTCTTGAGTTATCCTCACCATTAAGTTATCTCTACCACTATTTAAATATTCAGATACAACAAAATAGCTTTTACTAATTATTGCACATAAACGTTTTAGCCTATAATTTGTTACATGTAATGTTAAAGTAATATGCCGTATGTTGCATTGTAACACATGATTTAAATTTTCCACAATTTTGTCCCCAATTTAGATGTAGATGTTGATAAGCCGGATGAAAAGTCAATAATGACTTATGTAGCTCAGTTTCTCAAGCACTACCCAGACCCTCACAACAGTGCTGCAGATGGACAGGATGATGATGTAAGTTTATTACTCATTAAGCATATTTCTTGTTGATTGCTTGGAAATCAAACCTAGGAAATATATGCCGAAATGCACTGTAAATATGTAGTATATATAGCTCTTCTGTGATTCTTTAATCACTTCTTTTTTAATTCCAGTATAATTTCTTCTGGTATGAGTTTTTTCATTTCATTTGCATTCGGCTAGTGTCCTGAAATTTGTATTCTTCCAGGTTCATAACTATAGGGCAGGGAATGCTAAATTACAAATATTTGCTCCCTATCCCACTACCATTATTACTCTCTGATTCATGTTATAGTGTTTAAAAGCAGAGAGATGTGTACCTTGTAATCACAATTCTATCTAATTATGTAGTATACACACTACGAGGGCCATAGAGTGCTTATGTGTGATGTTAGAGTCCCTACCGGTATGTAGATTAGCTTTGAGCTATAGGGGTTGGGGAGAGTTGGTGGGAGATTTTTCAGGTGAGTTGTTTACAATTACTTGACTTTATTATATTTTTTGAATGCCGGTCCTCAATAATCTGCTGCAAGGAGAGCTTGGGTGGCTCTGTATAATGTATAGTAAATTCATTGAGATTTCTCCAAAGTCCCCATACTCATATTATGCATTATGCAATTACTACCCAGCCCTTCTAGTTGCAGCAAACTATCAGTGTTGGGCCATCACAATGGATAGTGAAGTAAGGACAAAGTATCTTGCCAATTCTCCCCTATGATAGATCTTTTCTCTTTCTAGACCTAAAGCTAAATGGTTTCCTGAAGTATAAAGCAGGAAGACCCCTGCCATCTCCTGCTAGTATAAATGTTGTTTAATTAGGATTATTTGCTTGCTTGTCTTGTGTCAGCCTGTCTGCCATTTTGTTCCACATGCAACATAAACTAACTGCTGTGTGTTGTGTTTACAATATTTTTGTGCTATGCTACCCTTGCCAGCTTGACCCCCGTGAACTAGAATATACAATAGAGGTATGTGTGATAGTTTGCTCAAATGGAAGATGGATTTTGATTCCTTGTCACTCCTTTTACCATCGCTACTTCACTCTGTCCTTCATACTCATTTCACATAATCATCTCATTTTATACATTGAAACATAGATATAAAAAGTTCTTATTGTGGTAAGGCTTCTACAGCCTGGAGCAACTGTGACTGGTATTTTTTATTTTGGTGCTTCAGGCCATAATTAAGTAAAACACTGAAAACTAATCTGCTGAATGTATTTATTGTGTTTATCAAGGATTAGTAACAAACTAATTGGAATTAAGTGATTTTTGGGGGTTTCGACATGAAGACTAAATCTAGTTTTTATTTGCAAGTCTTTGATGTACTTTATTGCTAGTTTGGACAGAAGAAGGCATTCTTTGTGATTTTCTTTGTGTTTATTCAATAAACTGGTAGGTTTACCTCCTATATTTAGTATTGCTGGTTCTGAGCGAGATGTGTCTTTCTCACCTCTGTGTAAAGGATTATCCTCTAACGTAGTGGTCGTAATTATTGTAAATTTAACCGCATGATGTGGCCACAGGAAAATACAGCACAGGAAACAGGAGATCGATAGAGTCAGAGCCAAGTAGACCAATCTTAATTGAAATGCTTCATTTGCCTTTTCATCATTTGTTGCATTTATTTGAAAGATCAAAGGGATTATTTTTCTCACAAGAACCTGACTTAAAGCAGGAAGTTCTTTCAATATAATATGTTTTACTTTAGTAGCTATTTGTTCAAAGAGATAGGCAGCTAATAGGGCTCCATTAAGCACACCCAGACAAAGATGTCAAAGGGAATTATAGTCTGTCAGCGATGTAGTGCCGGACTTTGGAGTTTATTACTTTAAATGCGAGTTGAAGGTGAGTTGAAATGAATACAGCCCTAACACTCATTATTTCTCCCCATTAAGTTGCTGGTAGGCAGCTTTCATAATGACAGGATAACCAAAATGGATAGAATTTAGGGCAGGAAAGTAATTAGATATTGTAGTTTTGCCATATATTTACACTGAAAAAAGTACAAGCTATGCATAGTTTTGATGAGTCAACTTAGATATAATTTAAAAAAGGGAAACTAGTGTTTCACTTGCTAAGCACAAGAACGTCTGCTGAGTATTTAGGTCAGGGTAGGTATTCAAATTTAAGTCAAATTTAAGGCCTGGATTGAATCAAATCGGGAAAACCATATTGAATCACATAGGACCCTAAATTAGATCAGTAAGTTATGAAAAGAAAAATCAAAATATATTAAAAAGATCCTTTCTTCCAGCGCCCTCAGTACTGAGAAAAATATCATATAATGAACACCAACCCTTTCCCAGCCTCCCCAAAACAGAAAACGCAATGCATTTAGATAAACAAAATGGCGACACTGGGGCAGTAAACTATTATTGAGGGGAACTTATATTTATGGTTAAAGGGTATGTTAAAGAGATTGTAATGGATGATTCTAGTATGAGGTCATAGAGGGTACTTTCCATTATCCCCAGGAGTATATGAGTGAAAAGTGGATAAACATTTTTTAAAGAAAAAATGATCAAAAATGTAATCCTGTTGTAAAATAAAATAGTCCCGAAAACTACCTACAAATACTATATCTTTTAATGATTTGAATGGAATTTTGACATACTAAGTATAATGTGTTTGTGCCAAGATCTGCTGAGCAGTGTCAATTATTACAGTATACTTACATTAGTAGTTTTTATTTAATTATTCTTCTGGTGTTTTATGAAATCATTTTTCGGTTCCCTTATTGTATTACTTGAATCTGTTGCTTAGCAACTGTGGACTGCGTTTGAGTGGAAAATAAGCCTAGATGAAGTTTTCGCACTATGCAGATATGACATCCTGTAGGATTAGTAAATGCGTTGGAGTTGGATTCCAAAGGGGAATTTTCATATCTACATCACTTTTTAGGGACCATCCAAAAATAAAAAAAACTAAAAAATCCAATTTAAGTCAGTGGGGTCCATCCCAGTCAAACAAGAGGAAGCGCAACAAAGTCCTCTTCAGCCTTCTCAAGTCAGTGATTAGTCTTTAAGCAAAATGAGTATTAGCATGTGACTGTATCGACAATTTTCTATACCTACTCAGGATCAGGCAGTTCCTAGCAGACCACAAATAGTCCTTAACACAATGTGCTCCAGGCTTCTTCAATGTCACCCTCCATTTGAGTTCCTGGAAAAAAAAATCCATATGGGTTGTGTTGCGAGTGTTGGCATGCAAGTGCATGTAACTAAACTCAAGTCTGGTCAGTTGAATTAAGTCTTAACTCAACATGAAGAGAGCCAAAAAGACAATATGGCAAACTGTGTGAGATTCAGGAAAACTCTCAAAGGTGATTTTTTCACCAAATTGCCAGTTTGCATAAAAGTTTAACAATTCAGTACACTGATATCATCTTTAGTGCCATCAAAACCCTGCAAAGTTTCTGCAAGAAAGGCTTGGCTGGCCCTGCCCAATGCATAGTTATTATGGTTATGTATTTAAGTATGCATTATACAGGGCCAGCTCAGTCTTTCTTGCAGGTAAAGGTCACTTGGGCTGGCTCTTTGTAATGCATAGTGAGGTCAATTAATGACAGCAGAAGAGTGAAACTCTACTGCAAACACCTGCTTTAGTGAATAAAGGCCATAGCAAAGGCTTGTAGAATGACATGTGAGGCAGAGAGACAAAGGCAAAGGCACAAAAAGACCACACACAGAGACCACCGGAGGGGTAGGGCAAATTAAGATTAGAGGGCACATGAGTTTAGTCAGGCCCAGGGCAGCACAAAACAGAAAATACATCACTGCTTGATGAAAAAAGTAATGCCTTTCTGTTTGTAGAGGGAAAAGTTTTCTAACTATTTCATATACCGGTATTTTCTTCCCGGTAGAGAGAAAATCGGTTACTGCTTCGAGAGTTGAAGGTTTGGCTTGAACAATTTGAAAGAGATGTCACTCGTGCACAAATGGTAGAAAGCAGTTTGCAAGACAAATATCAGGTATTGTAGCATTACAGTATGTGTGTATATGTATATACAGGTATATATCGACTAAAGAAATATATAAAATGTTCTCTCTTCCCTAAAACGCTCTACAGAGACATTGATACTATAGACAGAGGTCCAGCAATGGGCTGAGATGAGGTCAGATACTCATGTTTGACCCACTTTGACCCCAAGCTGTAGTTGTGTAAGAGAAGTGGGGAAACTTACAACAAACACAACTCAATGAAAGGACCAAAGGATAAAGCACATAGGACAATGGACCAGGACACTGGAGATTAAATCAGGATATACTGTATATTAACCCCACCCTAAGTATTTTTATTTATGCTATTTCCCTACTAACTACATTATGTCATTTGGTTTTTACAGGCTTTTAAACAATACAGAGTGCAATATGAAATCAAGAGAAAACAGGTCGAAACTTCTATTAAGCCTCTTGGAAAAGACGGTAAATTATCTCTGGATCAGACAATGGTAAAACAAATATGGGACAGAGTCTCGACACGGGTAGGTTTAATTTTCTGTTTATGGTACCTACAATCATTTGAAGTCAAAACAGATGTATGTTTTTAAGTAAAGCTCCATTCTGAGTACTTTTGGCTAGTAGTGTGGGAGGATGGGAGGATGTTTATGCAGATTTCACCTGATGGACATCTTAAGGCATGTAATCAGATAAATAAAGGACAGAGTGTCCTCGTAAGAGCTCAAATGAGACTTAACACCAACCACCATCACAGTATGTAGACATTAATGGTGATTTCTGTTCAATATATGGAGCGGCCAAGCTCTTAAAGTGGTCATATATTTGTTGTAATTGGCAGGCCAGTACATCAAAAGTCAGTACCACTCTCTACATTGGAGCAGAGTACGCATTAAATCAAAGCATCATTCACTAGTTATTTATATCAATTATGTTTACAAATTGATTTAATGTTTGTGCAAAATGTTAAGCACCTTCCTGAAAAATACATTACTCATTGGAGGTTAATATGAGGTATTTTGTTTCTAGATCCTTGATTGGCATGTGCAGCTTGATAAATCGCTTCCTGCTCCCCTGGGAACCATAGGCTCTTGGCTCTACAGAGCAGAGGTTGCTCTCAGGGAGGAAATAAGTGTTCAGCAAGCTCATGAGGAAACAGCAAATATCATACACCGGAAACTGGAGCAACACAAGGTAAGCTTATGATCTATTTCACCCTGTCCCACTGCACAGTGGTGTAGATTTTGATGATTGGCACCCTTGGTAAACATGAGCAAAGAATACTGTGAAAACTGTATGGTTTAACCCTTTGGTCTTTTCTTCAAAAAATACACAAAATTACTCTGCTCTTATGGATATTAAACAATTGCAAACCCAACAGAGGTTTATAAAAAATGGTTACATTTATGTGTGGCACAGTTATTGGCACCCTTTAAGTCAAGTTTACTTTGTGCTACCTCCCTTTGGAGTCTGAGTCTTCTCCTATAATGCCTGATGAGGTTGGAGAGTACATGGTGAGGGAACTGAGACCATTCCTCCATACAGAGTCTCTCCAGATGCTTCAAATTTCAAGGTCAACACTGGTGGACTCTCCTCTTCAGTTCATCCCACAGGTTTTCTATAAGGCTCAAGTCAGGGTAATGGTATGGCCATGGTAGGACCTTAATTTTGTGGTCGGTAAACCATTTTTGTGCTGATTTTGATCTGTCTTCGATCCTGCTGGATAATCCAACCATGGCCTATTTTAAGCTTTCTGGCAGAGGCAGTGGGGTGTTTATTTAATATTTGATTATACTGTATTTGATAGTCCGTGATGCCTTGTATAATAACAAAATATCCAGGTCCTCTGGCAGAAAAACAGCCCCAAAACATGGTTGAGTTTGCTTTTCCATGAGAGTAGAGGCTTTTTGTTCTTGAAACCCTGCCAAACAGCTTGTAGTGATATAAGTGAAGTTGGATTGTAGTTTTGGAGACTTTCTGACCCCAAGAGGCAACTGACTTCTGTAATTCTGCAGCTGTGATCCTTGGAGATTTTTTGGCCAATTGCACCATCATCTTGACAGTACATTGAGACAATACAATTTCCAACTGACTAGAACTTATTAATTATTGCCCTGATGATGGAAATGGGCATTTTCAATGCTTTTTCTTATAGCCACTTCCCTTTTACCGCACATCACGGCTATATTCCTTGGTCTTACTATTTGTGTTACCTGATATTTATACCCCCTGTCCTGTGAAACAGGAAGTCATGGTTGAACAATGTCCTGTTCCTAGTCACCCATATGTACCAAAAATGTAAAATATCAATGGGAATATACTGCAAATATAATTTTCTCACATGAATTCCTAGGGGTACCAATAATTGTGCCACGCATATATTTAACCTGTGTTGTGTTTTCAATTGTTTGATATCGATGAGAGCAGAGTATTTTTGTGTATTTTGTGAAGAAAAGATCAAACGGTTAAACATTAAAGACAATATATCACAGCTTGCTTTGCTCATGAAACTCCATGTATCGTTGTTTGATCACCACTACTATTGTGTTACCTATTTACAGTAAATACTTGAAGTAATTTGGAGCATTGGCATTAAATAAAGTTCCTATCAATGAAGACTCAAGTGGTTGTCAAACTATATCAAATGCTGTTGAGTTGGATATTGAGATGCACCTGCCAATCTTCAGCCTGGTCTCTTTAAATACAAATGTATGGAGTAGTTATGCAGAATCCCCCCACATTTGCCTCTTTTGCCCTCAGCTCCTCAGCTTGAAGGAGATTCGGCTGAACACATCTCATCCTTCTTAAAGCGCATGCATGCTTAATTCACTGCCAGCCATCTCCACTGCTGGCTCTAAACCTTTAAAAGGACCACACATAATATTTATTAAAGTGCATATGATGGCTGAAGTGTCCCTTTGCACTCTATGTTGTAAAGCTGCATGGGTGACTGGAGTATCCTGTCATGTTTGATAAGTATTGAGATGCATTTTATGTCAATTTAGTAAAATCTCTGTAATGTCAAGTCAAGTTAATTGTACAAGTCTGTGGTCAAGACAAACACATAAAAAGAAATGCAGAATCTCCAAAAGCCTCAAACTGAGACATGAGAAGTGTTACAATCCCCGTTTATTTGTTTAATTTTAGTATTGAGCATTGAGCTGGAGCCTCCCAGCCAAAGTTGTAGTGGTTAATGCAGTAGGGAAATGTAACCATGTATGGGATAGGCAAACGTCTGTTAACAATCTGAGACGAGACCAAGGGCTCAAGGAAGGTTTGAGTCTTTACAGCAAGAAAAACAGAATGGTTCTTGTCTGCCATCAAAAGGTTTTGAACCCTTATTAGACATTTGGGCACTGTTTGCAAGTGATTTGCCAATGCTTTGTCACTCAAGGCTGTCATGTGATCTTAATGGAGTTTTGGGTCAACTCATCCAAAAGCAGTGATTTTTGACAGCTCATCGAATATATCCGTCATAATGTGTTTTTTCTTTTCTGTAAAAAGATATGATGTCCTGGTGGCAGCACTTTAATAGTACACAATACATTAAATCTGTAATGCTACCCCTTGTAGAACTCTGTTGCTGCTAAACGGTTGGTTTAGGTGCACCAAATCTGGGGCTATAAATATCCGCTTTTCTTTCTTTGAGTACTAACCCCAGTAATCAAAACCCACTCAGCAGGGAAACAAGCACAATTCTCCGAATTCTCTTAGATTTGGGATCATTGCCTGCCACAGAGCGCCTAAAATGCTGTAAATTATAACATGTTCTGCATTTAGCATACTCACATTAAAGGCTTTCGTTTGATCTGAGCAAAGCATTAGTTAAAACACGCTCTCACTACAGGATAAAATTGTATGCCAGTCTGACAGATAAAATGTTCTAATGCACAAATACTGAACAGTGACTCATCGCTGCAGCCTGGCTGCTTAGCTTTTTTCCCCTTTTTTCCAGCCAAAATGTTTTCTGGGCTTTATTACTATTTGCATTTTTTTTTTTATTAATTAACAGGATGTACTGAAAAATCTGGATGGTTATAAAAAAGCCTTTCAAGAGATTCACCGTTCTCGATCTGTCAACGGAGTTCCGGTTCCAATAGAGCAGCTTGAAGACATGGCAGAAAGGTAAGCGCATTCTTACCTTGTAATCTACATCGTTTATCCAGATCGAAACACTAGTCATTATAAAAATGTTGCGTAAGGAACGGTTGCCGGGCTTAAGCATTATTTGCAATGCTACATCGAAATTTTTTTTTCTACATGTGTGTTTCTTAGAAACAGAGGCTAGTCGGTTGTATTTAGCATTGATGTGAGTTTACCAATGATCATGCCTCTGCTAACAAACTGAAAGACAAGTCTTTTTCATCGAATGGCTGTTTTGGATCAAAATCAAATTGCGGGCATTAACACATTGTTTCTATCAATGTGTTGCACACCCCTTGGTGGCACATACTTATTACAAATTATCATGTATTGAAGGAAACACTCCCCATGTTAATAGGTAGCCCAAGCAGTCTCAAGAGCTTGAAATCTAATACAATGCAGTTGGTCAATTAAGATATCATTTTTAATATATGCTTATTTTCTTTCAACGGTTTACATGGCACAACTCTTTTTCACCATGTCACTTAAGCAGGTTTTGGAGTATTTTAGTTCATGAACTCTGTAGAACACGTAGGAACTAGGATGAAAGGTCTCCGTCCTATTGCACATTACAGCCTCTTCCCCAATATAGCTGTTCACTGAGTTCAAATAATTACTTCTGTCTCACAGTCTGTAGATGACAAGGTCTCACAAACAAGGGCTTCAACTTCTGTATTGCAATGTTACATAATTGTTCAATTTTTCTACTGTGCTTTTCTAATGCTGGAGCTTTATAGAAAAATACTTACGATAGTAATGAAAATAATACAACGTTTTTAGTTATTCTGGATTCTACTAAGTAGCAATGCAAAATACAACATCTTCTAATTTTTTAGATTATAAAATATAGGACTCCTTCTTCCTATTATTATTATTCTTATTCGTATTCTTATTCTTCTTCTTATTATTATTATTATACAGCCAATACAGTTTATGCTCAATTCCATGCACTTTTTCAATAAAGTAATAATAATCATATTATTAAAATACTTTAGTAAACTTTCTCTACTGTGGAATGGCCAGACTTCAAACATTTTAACAGATTTTCCAAGTGTGCGTAATTGTTACATGAAACTAGCCTCCGTAGCTGTTAACCCTGTCCACCACCCATTGCCCTAAACCCAAAGCTTTTCCTCCCTATCTCCCCATTGAAATTTGGTATGAAGATCATGTTTGAGATTGATTGCACTAAATATACATTTGCTCAGTAATTACCCTTGAGTCTGAGAAAACAAGTTTTTAGGTGATACCATGAATTTCTTTTAATCAAACACAATGTATTTCATTTTTTTGCTTTAGATTCCTGGTTGGTTTAATATCGGACTGTGTTGATAAACTTTGTACTAATGGAATTGCACCACTTAGAGGGTGTTAGGAAATGTGTGATCTGCAGGACTATATTTCCGTGATTTAGTATTAAATGGTTAGGGACCATGAATGCATTACTCTCCTGCTCCATGAAATCCTTAAAACTCATTCCTGCTCCATATAGTCCTTGAAACACATGAATATTTTATAAATATGCACTTTAGCTATTATCATATCTTGGCTTCTGCCAATCAATCAACACAAATGGGTGATGGAATCAAAACCTATTATTGACACTTGGAGCAGACAGATATGGTGCGGTAGAACAGGCCCATTATTCTCCTGGCGTAATAGTCAATTTTATTCTCTGCTTGCAGGTTCGGTTTTGTTGCGTCCTCTTCACAGCTTCATATGTTAAAGCTTGAATTCATGGAATTAAAATATCGACTGTTAGCACTGCTGGTCCTGGCAGAATCTAAACTAAAATCGTGGATCATTAAATATGGCAGACGTGAATCAGTGGAACTGCTTCTACAGAACTACATAGTAAGTGATTTATCTCACGATCAATTGGCATACATATTTTTGACATACATACGTCCCAAATCAATGTGTATCAAATGTGTTTACATTACATCTATTTAAAAAGCACTGACAGAGGGCTCCGATCTTGCGAGTTAACAATTTATAAAGTGCAACATAATATCACAAGTCAGATATACTAGCTCTTCAGTAATTTATATTATAGATTAACATTCTATGCTGAGCATAGTTCATAATAAGTCTAGACAGAGGTTTGGATTTTCAGTTGCACTTGGTAGGTAGTGGGCAGACAACCTATAATCTACAACCTATTCCTACAATGTTCATCTGGGCCATTTGGCTCTCCATTCATTGACAAAAGCAAAACCGCTATCTGTACCACTCACAGGTAAATGGGGTCTTGCAGACAGACTTCTTTAAAAGAACAAAGTTAATTGTATAACATTACAGATGTCTTGTATGCGGATAGCATACAAGATAAGGCAATGACGGATACCTTCAATGACTGCAAAGCCTCTATCAGCAAGTGAAAAAGTAGAGATAAGTCAGATTTTTGTCTAAACTATGACGTGTCCTATTCACTAAAGGCAGTTTAGCCTGTAGGATTGTGTGGGACAACTCGTAATCTTGTGGATGCTGAGGCTTCTGCTATTTCAGTACCTACTGATTACACCAGGGACTGAACCTAGGATGGTAAATTGTAGGAAACTCTTTGCATGTAAATGGTCACAGGTTTCCTTGTATATACAACTTAGAAGGGTCTGCATAGCTCTGAAAGTACTGAGATGGCCAATGATACTCACTAGTAGCCAAAAATGTCACTGCCATAGTTTGCATCAAAAGCGAGCTGTGACATCACTACATATAAATATTGAGGATTTCAATGATCTTTTAGTTCTGGTGATTCTGTTTATTTAATTTATTTTGTTTATGCAAGATAAATGGTTTTCAAAGTAATATCACAAAAGGAGCATATATATTAAGCCAAAGACCCTCTGAATTTGAAATATTGTAAGCCAAAAGCAAGCCATGTAACAAGTTGCTATGGCAACATGCACTGCAGAATTTCCATGGCACATAACAGCCGTCTCTAGAATAGAGTTTTCTTCCAAACAAATGCAAATCTCAGTGCTATTATATGTATAAATATATATATATATATATATATTACAAGACAGCAAAATATTCAACTTGTTTGGTATCTGTTTCCATCAAATACATTCTGAAATTGTCATTATATTACACCTGCTGCATGTTAAAAAGGCAGAACATATCAGAAGCAATTATGTCCTTTAATCATATTTTACATTTATTAAAATATATGCATATATCAAAGTGCTATAAAGATAAAATATGAACAGAGGTGTCACACAAACTGTTGAAACATATGTTTTAGGGGCTAAGGACCTTCTATCTATGCTAATGTGGATCTTAAAGGGACAGTTTACTGTTCCTGACAGTCCCACTAAAGAAGAATGCATATTAAAGTCCTCTTTGAGTACTTAAATGTACATTTTTTTTAAAAAGAGGCATACCTGATGTAGAAACCGTAGCCCTACAGCTGCCCTCCTCCTCTGTAGCCCTACAGCTGCCCTCCTCTGTAGACAATATTTCCCACTGCGTGGCTGCTTGAAGCAGGCAATTGGTGTCAGGAAAACACTCTCATTGAAATCATTGGGAGAGCTTATTACGCATGCCCATAAGGGTCTGAACAGAAAATGTAAAGGGACCTCCCAGCTGTCAAATGCATCATAGGGTGCTAGGGTGACCACATCAGCCATGTTTTCTGGGACACATATAATTTTTACATATTGCTGACTAGCCCAGATAATGTGCTGCCCTGCAGTATGGAGGATGTATAACTGACTGATTGGTTCCCTTCCATGAGTCATACATCGTACATACTACATGGCCAATGTGGTCACCCTTTATGGTGGGTGGCTGGAGTGTCCCTTTAGTGGCTGCATCTCTGAATACGTACGCGTGCCAATAGAGTACGTTTATGTACTGTTATATCGGCTAATAAACGTATGAAAATAAGTCAATCATAAGACGCACTTTACCCCCCCAAAAAAATAATTACAGAATTCATAAGCAGCAGATGTCATCAAAAGAATCTACTTGTGCATCAAGAAACTAGACATATAGTGATGTAAACCACTTAAAATAATTTAACTCAAAGCTAAGGGAATGATTACTTATGAATATGGTCATAGAATATTCATGAAATCTGTGTAACTTTATGTGTATTATGTTTCAGACTTTTATTGATGGTAATAGATTCTTTGAACAGTACGAACTCACCAGCCAGTCCCTTAAACAGGCAGCTGAGATGTATGTGAAAGCAGATGGATCAGGTAAGAGAGTATCATTAATTGAGATAAAGTGATTCATGCTGCTGTTATTGCCTCTTGGTCATTCATAGAAAAGAAAAAAAAACACCCAAGAGGAAACACCAGAATGATATTTATATACTTTCAGGTCTGGGCTACGATCTCTGGAGTTATATAGAATACATTACTGTGAACTATTAATACCATTGATGAGTGATTTCTCCCTTAGGCTTTAAAGGCCACTGAGCAGTTTTCAGCCAATCACTTCTAGAATATGGATAATATAGTAATAACTGGGAAATCAGAATATAGAAATAAGAGTAGCATATTCTGTGAGTAGAACCCCTACTGTAGATAGATATACCAGAGAAGTAAGTAGAAAAGATACATAAAGCACTGTTAGATGATGATGTTGCTTTGAAAATGAGATTTGATAAAAAGATAAAAGAAGACATTTCTCTAGTAAGAGTGACGTGGATGAAAAAGCTTATGGAGGAGCATTAGGAAATATTAAGACACCAGGACTGAAGATAGGGAGAGAGCTAATAAAATAGGGTAGACTGTGGGATAATTCTAGGAACATGACATTTATTACAGTCAAAATACATAGTTGTGTCAAAGACAGTATAAAATATGCATTTACTTATGCCCTATAATGCGTGAGATATTTTCTGCTTTAAGTTTCCTTCATATTTTAGCCCTTTTACCTCCAAACCAATTTTAGCCATGAACAATTGGGGTTTACCAGTCCTTTACCATCCAGATTCCTGAGAAATACTCAGTAAAAGAAGGAACTTAAGAAAACTTATCAAATGAAGTGAAAATAAAGTAATGAAGTAATAAATTAAGAGATTAAAAACAGCTATTTTTGTAGATAAATTACCTGCTAGGTTTAATCATAAAATCCCTCACACTGTGACATATTGGAAGCTGCATTAAATATATATATATATATATATAAAGAAATGTTTTTTCAAGATCTTAGCTTTAGCCTTAACATGCTGTACCTTCTCATAAGTACGTGTTCTCTGCTTGTCGTCCTTCTAATTTATTGGTCTGGAGTCTCATTTTAAAAGGTTAATTTTAAATATCTCAGAAAGAAATTTCAACTTTCTATAATGCTGGAACACAGAAAAAAGAAAACCTCATAAAAGAAGTGAAGTTAATGAAAGCTCTATTTTGAAAGTTTAGCTCAGGGATCTGCTACTGTTAGCTGGATAGTTATGGATATCTCTTCAGGTACCACTGAGTAGCTTTCAAACGACTGGAATCCTCCACGTCTGGAAGAAAGCACAAATGACCTTTAGAAAGAATATATATAATTTAAACAAGTGAGAACGTAAAACAATACTTGAATAAAATTCAAATAAAATTTCAAATCTATCATTTAGAAAGTAATTTATTAACAATAGTTAATGCTCATTAAATATACAGTAATGTTTAGCTATTACAACTCTCTGATCAAATATAAGTAAATAGGTTTACTAATAAATTATAAATATAGTTTTGCTTATCACTCCATGAGTAACGAGTCGGGAATTGTTCTTCATAAAGTGCCTCTTATGTGCTCTGTTGAGAGCTACATCATATATTTTTTATATATGGAGTTTCTGGTTAACGTTTTACCAGTTTATTGATTTTTGTATACATAGTAAATTCATATTCAATTGGGTTTTTTTTGTAAATGTGCAGCAGAAGAAGCTGAAAATGTTACGAAATTTCTAAACGAAACCACAGTTCAATGGAGAAACCTATCAGTGGAGGTGAGAAGTGTGCGGAGCATGCTAGAAGAAGTAGTCTCTAACTGGGATAAATATAGCAACACAGTAGCCAGCCTGCAAGTCTGGTTGGAGGATGCAGAGAAGATGTTGGACCAACCCGAACATGCCAAAAAGGTAAGAGGAAACCGGATGTAGTTGTGACTTAATTCTTGGTTTATTCAGTAAACTGTCAACTTATTGGACAGTTTTTGAACAGCTGCCAATTTCATTATTCTTATGAAATGTATGTACTAATTGTTAGCAACCTTTAACTACTCTTAGGGTGCTTCATAATTCTTCAAAATTTTTGTTTTCTTGTTCAGGATTTTTTCCGCCACTTGCCTCACCTCATTCAGCAACACACAATGATGAATGATGCTGGCAATTTCCTTATTGAGACTTGTGATGACACAATTTCAAAAGACATTAAACAACAACTTCTGCTTCTCAATGGGAGATGGCGTGAGCTGTTCATGGAAGTCAAACATGTAAGTCAATAAAACACCAGCATTGTTTTATTCCTTCATTGTTGTTCTCTAAAAAACATTTCCTTAGATATCTACATGATGGTCCCTCCTAACATCATGGGTTTACTACAGATCTTAGTTCCACGCAACAGTGTTACGTTTAATTGATTAGTGTGCATGTCACCTCTTTTTATGCTGCTTTACAGATAAGAATATGTAATGCCAATTGGGCCCTTGGAAAATCTCAGATGGAGGGTCCCCATAACCTACAATATCTCTTTAGACAGATTGGGAAATTTTTTTCATGCACTCCTCTATATGTCACACCAGTGAAAAAAGATAGTAGAGGGATCACACCAATTGTTGGTCTGTGGGTGGCTAAGAAAGAATTTTAAACTATATCTTAATTGCCGTATGCGGGATCTAGTGCTGGCTTTTCACCTGACATGAGCTCAATCCCATAACACCTCAGTTACCCCGTTGTCATGTCTCCAGAATGTTTCACTTCCAGGGGAGATGTGGAAAATTAGGACTGTGAGAGGGGGAGATATAATGAGGACTCTGAGAAAGTGAGGGTTGTGAGAGAGTGAGAGAGATTGGGATGATGGGGGCTGTGAAAGGAGGAGAGAGATAGGGAGAATGCTGTTGGCATGTATGGTGCTAGAGTCAATGTGTGCATGTTAGTCTGAGTGACTTTCTGCCTACCTATTTCAAGGCTAACTAGGGCTAACCCTGGCTAACATGGAGTTGCCCCTGACAATGCCACATCTCCATGAGAGGAAAATTCCAAGTTGTCATTAAAGAAGAAGAACCGAAGCTTGTGTATTGGAGAATGTAGATATTTTAAGGCGTTTTTTTTTGTTTTCCAGTATGCCAGGGAAGATGAATATGAAAGAGCAAAGAAGGAATATGCAGATGGCGTGATAGCCCTAGCAGCATTTGCAGAAGGAGGCAATGAACGAATTTCCACACCCTTAGAAGTGTCTTTTCTAAATGTCAAGATGTTTGTCCAGGATCTTGAGGCAAGTGTTTTGATATTATTTGATGAAGATTGATTGAAGGAGATTTGTCACAGAAAATAAAGCTATACGCTATATCAAATTTGTCATCTTTATTTTTCTTGCATTTTTTATGGCTTTACATTGTTAGGTTCAGTGAACCTTTTCCCAATATTGTTGAAAGAACAAGGGCAAGTTAACAAATGTATTTTTAGAAAGTATCTACCATTATTGTGTGACATTACTTTATTAAATGCAGGAAAAAAACCCAACAAGAGCGCAGAACAAATAAAACAAAATCACTTGCAGTGAAAGCACCAGAATCCATAACCAAGCGTTGTCTTTTACAGGATATTAAACAGAAAATGCCAATCATAGAAGCACAATACAGGTCGGTAACGAGAATGGCTCAGCTTCTTACAAAGGAATCTCCCCAAGCAGAAGCCAGTGAGATGCTTGCAGCTGTCTCAAGAATTAAAGACCAACTTAACAAAGTAAGATCTGCACAAAGTTCACTCCTTTTTTCACTACTTATTACTTTTTAAGCATTTTTTTTACTTTAAAACAATTCAATTTTTCACATAAGGCAATTGTATATTTCTTATTTGTATGTGTTACACTGCAGTGAACTTAGCCCAATCTTGTAGACACCACCATGACTACTTATTATACTGCCTTGTTATATACAATGCAATGGCTCCATCTTCATCACACACTTACTCATAAAAGCTATGCAGAAAAGCACTTCATTAGACTAGCAGGACTTCGTTAGCATTGCTATAAAAGTGTTTGAGCATGAAAAGTCTTATTGCAGATATAAGAATGTAAAGTGTATTTTTGGAGAATTGCTACCTAAACCCAATATAAATATATCATACAGCTGAAGGAGTAAAGGCAGTTGATAAAAGTCCCAAACTGGGAATAAAACATCAAGCTATTCTGTAACGCTAATATGCTAACCTAAAATATATTATATTTGCTCTCCTTCTTTCTCTATTTTTATCTCTTTTATATATATATATATTTATTGTTTAGGCCTATGATTACTACTTTCCAAAAGACCTTGCAGTGAATTCCATAGTATTTATTATGAACTGTTTGTCGGCTTCCATTACTACAGATAAGGGAGCACTACCCGCCGCTGCTGTACGAATCCCAGCAGCTTCTCACACCGCTGGGGGAATTTGAGAACCAAGTGACCAATTTCTACGAAGCCCTTGAAAAGCTGAGCGAAATCATTTCAATGGCGGACATAGATATGCAGTCAGCCTTCGTTTATAAACAAAAGCAACGGGTAAATAAGCAGTTTCAACATTTGCTTTTTTATTTTGCGTACTTTTTAGATGATTTATAGTAAATCAAGACACATATTTTACATTCTATATTTCAATAAAAACATGATAACATTCATTTTTTTTATTTTATATTATGTCTCTTTGTTGTAGGAGCTGCTGGCTTACCAGGAAAACTGCAAAAAGGCACTAGGAATTATTGAGAAAAATGGCCAGGCTGTTCACAAGGCATTGGCCATCAGTAAATCCTTGCACCATTTTGACCGTTCTGCACTTCAAAAGAAAATAACTGATGCTCAAGCTGCTTTTCAGGTGATTTGCAGCTGATAACTTAATGCATTTACCATCTACCCCGATCTTTTTTTTTATTTAGTCATTTTTGTTCCAGCTTTTAAACACTTAATTTATTAAACCAGGAAAACCTGTGAGTCACGGTGCAGAACAGAAAGCAATAAGGGAACGTCGTGTGACATACCTATAGGAACCTGCCTAGCAAAAGTGTGTCATATTAAACAAAAATAATGTTTAAAAATAATAAAAAAAATGTGTATGCCTCCAATTAATTTTCTCATGTTCTCACAGATTTGTCCACTAGACCACTCTATATGAAAACAATACTAATTGTTCTTCACAATTTCATATTACATGAAGTTCACAAATGCTCTTCAGATTGATACACTCATATTGTGGTTTTGTTTTTTGTGGTGGGGTTACTTTTGTTGACTCATCCATCTTTATGCTACACAATTTTATTTTGATAGCTATTAAATTTCTTTTTTTTCTGATTTTCTACAAGCCCCTGCACATGTTTTATTACTTTATCAAAATATGTAAGCATTAATCAGAAATGAATGGAATGCTATTTTAATACCTTTTTTTTTAATTATCACATAATTATCTGCATTCCTGTTTTTAGAGTTTTTTACTAGTCAAGTAGGAACAACAACACACACACGCCATGGTTGCCACTGCAGATATTGTGGATCTTAAATTGAAAATAGAATAACAAAGAAGAGATCAAGATTCCATTGGCTGCACTCTGTATGGCCGATTGAAAATAATGCATGATTAAATAAATTAGTTAACAAGTAGGAGCCTATTTTTTATGGGTGTCATATATAATTTGATCTGTGACTTGCTATTATTATTATTATTAGTAGTAGTGGTATTTAGCACAAACAAAAATATTAGTCCTTAATCAAAAAGAGGAGTGGAATTAGGGTACATAGATGATTTTTCCACATTTCTACGAGATTTCTTTCCTTCAGGTTTAGACTATTAAAAATATAAGCACGGTTCTTGGTTCCTTATCTTAATCACATAATCCCTAGTATGTTTGAGATCACATACATAAATGCACTCGACTAGATTGATTTTACATTGTTTGCCGCTAAATTCACATATCACCAAAGCCACAAGTCTAGCATGACGATTTTGTTGTGGTGATCAAACATGGTTTAAATGTTGAAATTTTTTTTATCGCTCAATGGTTGAGTACCACAGTTTAGCTGGTTGACGCACTGGTCACTAACCTTTTATTGTTATATTTTGTCACAAGGACTACGGTAATTTACATCACTGGGACATAATGTTTGCCTTGGAACTCCATTATAAAGTATCCCTAAAGAGAGAAATATAGAGAGCAGAGCCTTTTCATGGCTTTATGATGGGGATAATAAAAGCAGCCTTGAAATTTCCTAGCATTAGTCTATCAAAACCAATCTTGACGCTTACACGCCAGCTGCTTAGGGTGTTTAGTTGCCTGATGTATTAAGTACTTCAACAGTATGTTTGGACCTCACAGACATCCTAAAATATGTAGTAGAAATTATGCTGCAAGCTTTTCTATCCCTTCAAAACCCATCAATCCTTTCTAAGATACATATAATTATACATATGACACTGTTCTGTCACACATATATGAAAATGGGGACATGGTCATCCACGTAAGACGGTCAGTTATGAAATGTGAATACCATTTGTAGTTAGAACTAGAGTAATACATGAGACAGTTCGCAACATGCAAGTCTACAAGTGGAGTTGGCTTAGTAGTACATAATAATTTTTAAATATCAACAACCCTATAGAAAGTCTGGACTTATGGTAACATCTTACTGTGTTCCTACACATGTGTCCATGAATGTGGTGTTAGTATGTGTTAATGGTTTCATGTATCTGTTTTCCTTCTATCCCCTATATTAGTGCGTATGTTCTGCACTGTGTCTCATGTAAAATGCTTTAATGTAAGTGGTTTATTCTGGCTGGCATTATGGGTTTTCTTTTCAGTGAAACTGTTAAATGGTGCCCATGAATCATACTAGTCCTATATATGTATGTAATGACCTACCTTGTGGTTTGGCAAAGTTAATGATGTTTTATGTGCCTGTATGTATTGTACTTTTCTGCCACACTAACCATTATTTCTGAATTTTCCCGGAAAAAAAATGGTTATAGGCCAAAATTCATTCACTACCTTGGTTAAGGCAATGCACTGGCAGGGATAGACATCATGTTTCACCTTATTGTGATGATTCAAGAGGTGCCCAACCGAAAACTAACATAAGGTCAATAAGGAAATTAAGAAAAAAAAACACTATTAATTTTACACTTTATCAAAATCCTGAAATCCAATTGGTTGCTTGACAAAAGCAACACTCTATTTCTTCATTTGGTGGGATTAGTGGTGACTTTCATCATGAACTCAGTATTGTAGAACAAAATTAGGGGTTTTTTTTATATTAGGCCTTTCATGGATGGATTATTTTAACTTTCCAAAAGCAGATCTCTGCGCCATACTTATGATGTGTGTTTTGCTACTCTCAGAATCAAATCTTCATTAGCATTACAAATATGAACATCACATTTTTTTTTGTTTTGCACTCAAGAACACAACAAAGAAATTAGCGGAATGGAAAAAAAGGGTAGAAGCTAATACCAACATGATGAAGAAATTTGAAGAATCCAAGGAGGAGCTTGAGAATGCTCTAAAAACAGCTGAAATGTACTTTAAAGAGAAGGGAAACCCAGAAGAAATGCTAAAAAAGCACACTGTAAGTAGACAACACCGTTCAGGCACCATAGCATGAACAAGCATGACAACAACAGGGTCTGTGTGTATCTGTTTTACTTGTTACTAAAACCACTGTAATAATAATAATAATAATAAAATAATAATAAAATAAAAAATAATAATTAAAAAAAAAATATATATATATATATATATATATATATATGTATACAAAAATAACAAATTAAGGTTCAGGAGAATGTATTCACTTTTAGTGGGTATCATAACAGAAATTCAAAGTTTCAGCCCCTGCACCAATATTCATAAAGGTAGAATTTACATGATTTTGGTAGAAAAGTAGAATTTACATAATTTTGATCCAGATTTTAAGGTTTCAGTATAGCCATATGCCTATCCCATGTATGTTTAAATTCCCTCACTGTGTTAACCACAATCTGCTGAGATTTTGTTCCACTTATCCACTTAACCACCACCCTCGCCGTGTCAAAAACGAAATGTCATGCTGTCTGTGACGAATAGTTATATCATTGAATGTAGAAGGATTTCTTATGAAAAATTGGCTTTTAATGTTTCCACAGGAATTTTTCGGACAGTTGGATCAGAAGGTACTTAACACCTTCTTGAAAGCTTGTGATGAACTGACGGACATACTTCCTGAGCAGGACCAGCAACCTCTGCAAGAAACTGTCAGGAAGCTTCACAAACAGTGGAAGGTTTGTACCTAAGCGCAAACATTAGCACGCCAAGTTTGACCGTTCACCGATATAGCTGCATGTTTATTGGGCTGAGAATCTCGTATTATAATGAGTACTGTTTAGAGTAACAAAAAAAATAATTTTCAATCAAATTGTTGAATTCTCTTCTGTTTCATTCCAAAGGACTTTCAGAGTGAAGCACCCTATCATTTACTACACATAAAAATTGACCTAGAAAAAAACAGGATTCTATCAACAGTTGAAGAGTGCAAAGCGGAGCTGGCTCGAGAGAACAAAATGCTTCCAGGGGAAGGAAGTGAAAAGATAATTAAAGAACACAGGGTGCGTGTTCTTACCATCTGTTCTCCTCACTGTCAAAGGGGCAGTGCAGAATGCAAAGCTATATCTATAGAAATAAAATTAGAATTTGTATGTCTATGTTACTGTAACAAATTAGAGCTCTTTGTAGCCAATTTGAGATTAGCAGGTTTGAGATTATGCAGTTTGCCAAAGCTCATTTCCGCCAGGTGCATTCAACGCATAAATCAAGCTATGTTGTCAAACATTACAAAACATGAATTGATCATTATTATTCTCAACTCTAATAGCGCTGCTGATTAATTTATGTAGAATTGCGAGCAGGGCTTCAAAAGTCGTATCAGAAGCATCGCCGATATCTGATATAGCATACCTGACAACGTTCCTAGTTTCACCAAGAAGTCTTGTTTTGGAACCTCAGTTGTGCCGTCGTTGGGTTGCTCCTTCAGCGATGCACTTGAACAAAGCCAGAGATTTTGTACCTTACGTGGGCTTTGTACATACATTGTAGAATTCTATACACAAAAAGTAAACCTATGTTTCAAAATTATATATATATATATATATATATATGTATGTATTACCATTCAAAGGTTTGGGGTCACTTCCCGTGGAAAACAAGGACATTTCTAGCTGTGTAACATAATTGCAAAAGGATTTTCTAATGATCATTTAGACTTTTAAACTTAAACTTGGATTATTGAACACAACGCGCCATTGGAACCCAGGAGCGATGGTTACTGATAAAGGGCTCTGTATCCCTATGAAGATATTCCATTACAAATCAGCCATTTTCTGCTACGATTGTCATTTACAACATGAACAACGTCTGCACTCTATTTTTGATCTACTTGATGTTATTTTAATGGGCAAAATTTGCTTTACTTTCAAAAACAAGGACATTTTGAAATGACCCCAAACTTGAACGGTAGTATAAATATATATAAAAACACAAAACGGCGAAAGGTATCCTTATTTTCTCCATGACATCACCCATCAAGCCCTGCCCTACTGTTTAGTTGCTGATAGTTGCTGATGTTGCTGCTAATTGTTGCTGTTATTGTTATGTTGTAGGCTTTCTTCAGCGAGAAAGGGTTCTACCAGCTGTGTGAAAAAAGATTACGATTAATTGAAGAGCTGTGTTTGAAACTACAAGACAGAGACCCTGCAAAGGGAGTGTCTGAAACTATCAAACGGGTAATGAGAGAACTGAGAGCTGAAATCGACAGCACCCATCAGATGCTGATGGCACACCCAGACAAATGGAAGAACTTTAACGGCAGGTATGATCTACAGTGCTGAATACCGACAGAAATACTGCTTATATCAGGGGTTTCCAGCCTGTCGGCCCTCCAGCTGCTGCAGGACTACATCTCCTACAATGCTCTTTCAGCTGAGTGCCTGATAGAGGAGTATGGGAGATGTAGTCCTACGACAGCTGGAGGGCCGCAGGTTGGGCAGCCCTGGCTTGTATTAAAGGGACAATGCAATGCCCCATACAGACCTACCTAGCATATTTAAGCATGTTAATGTGATTCTTTACCTGTAAAATACTTACTTTGTTAAAAAGCAGCAGCTGCATCTACCATCCCCAAATCTGCCCGCATTTGATACCAGTTCTAGCTTTAGTCATCAGTATATAAGTTTAAAAGACCAGTGGCACATCTGATTTAAAAGGTGGCCAGCTGAAAACAATACATTGTAAAAATACCGTATTTGCTCGATTATAAGACGAGGTTTTTTTCAGAGCAAATGCTCTGAAAAATACCCCTCGTCTTCTAATCGGGGTCGTCTTCTAATCAGACCTCCTGTCTCACCCCCCCCATCATACACACACTTACCGGTGCTTCCTGCTGTATTGCCGGGGCAGTGGGTTGACGTCTACGCGATCCGCGTAGACAACGTCCGCTGCAGCCGGAAGGAGGTGTGGCTAGCAGCGGGGGTTGTCTGCATCCGTCGCGTAGACCTTCCCCGACTGTCAGAGATCAGAGTTCCCCGCACCGGTGCTGACAGCCGGGGAAAGTATACGCGACGGACGCAGACAAACCCCCGCTGCCAACTCCACCTCCTTCCGGCTGCCGCGGAAGGCGACGTCAACCCGCTGCCCCGGCTGGAAGCACCGGTAAGAGAGGGCTGAGAGGGGTGAGAGAGGGGAGAGGGGGTGAGAGAGAGGAGAGGGGGTGAGAGAGAGAGAGTGTGTGTGTGTTAGTTGAATGGGGGTATAGGGTGTGTGTGTGTTAAATGGGGGCATAGGGCATTTCTGGAGTGGCGTTAAGGGGGCATTTAATAGAGCACTCTGCCTCCTGAAATGCCTTATACCTCCCTATATGCCACTCTGCCCCATAATATGCCTTTTAACCCCCTAAATGCCAGAGTGGCATATAGGGGTATAAGGCATTTCTGGAGGCAGAGTGCTCTATACAATGCCTTTTAACTCCCTTAATGCCATTCTGCCTCCTGAAATGCCTTATACCTCCCTATATGCCACTCTGCCCCATAATATGCTTTTTAACCCCCTAAATGCCAGAATGGGATATAGGGGTATAAGGCATTTCTGGAGGCAGAGTGGCACATAGGGGGTCAAAAGGCATACCATGGGGCACAGTGGCATATAGAGGGTTAAAAGGCATATCATGGGCCACAGTGCCATATTGGAGTGGCAATCCTGGGGGCAGATGTGCGTAACTGGGGGACAGGTACAAGAAATAAAAACAAAAAAAATATTTTTCTCAATCATAGCTTTTATTAAAAAAAATAGTTTACATGAATTAACATTTACTGGTAAAACTTTTTTCCTTTGGGGTCGTCTTATATTCAGGCTTTTTCTTTTTTTCCTAAGTTAATATTCAGATTTTGGGGGGTCGTCTTATAATCAGGGTCGTCTTATAATCGAGCAAATACGGTAAATTTTCTTAAAAAAAACTTTGTTTTTAATGTGATGTAAGTAATTTTTAAAAAAAAATGGTGATTCTTCTTTAACATCATGTTTTCCGTCTGTCTTTTTTCATTTCAGGATTATTGAGTTATCGGACTGGATAGTGGCCAGTGATAAAAAGCTAAAGCAAATAGAAAGCATGGCCAAGGATTCTGGAAAATATAAAGAGCTGAAAGCTTTACTACAGGTGACATGAGAACTAAACTTGTTACCAATACATTTCTGACCCTTTCAGTTATTATATGGAAATATTATTTTAGAAAAGCTTAGATCCCACAGTTTCCGCTCATCTTGGGTAAATGGGAATCCTATGTGGAACGATGGAGTTCCTACTAAAGGGAAACAGCATATGTCAAGTTTACAGGCTTAGTAGAGTGACACAAGTATTAGACATGTTTATGTTATTGGAATAAATATCCACTATTATTTGTCCAACCTATGATAAAACCTAATAGGGAGTGGGTTTAAACATGTAACCCCCCTGTTCTGCTTTTGTGGGGCAGTGAGGCTGATGAGACACTTGGGAAGATCCTTAGATGTCCCCTGATTGGCATAGAGAGCTGTAAAATCAATGGATTTCTGTGTGCCCACATGGCCACCTCATATACCGATATGGGTTTACAGACTGGATAGCATACCGAACAACAGACCTGAAGGGGCTCCTCTTTAACAGTATGTATTGTTGTTGCAGGAAATCAAACAACATGCCGTAAGACAAGAAGAGAACCTCAGCTTTTTGAAAGACAGGCTAACAGGTCTTACTGGGATTTCAGTTGAGAATGAAGTGAAGAAACAGGGGAATGAACTTTCTAGGCTTTCCACAGATTTGAAGAGGCTTTTAGATCTTCTTTTCGAGGTGAGATACGGAATTCTATTAGGAGTGCGTCGTGTTTGAACAGGCTTGCAAAAAAATCATAAGTAAAAGAGTGAGTGAATTTATATGCTGGAACAAAAACTCCAACACTGTGCTTTCTGGGACATGCACTCATCCACATGTACTCACTTAAAACCACATTAAAGGAGCTTACATGTGTTTGCGATTGTTATCCATTCAATAGGTGGAGAAGCTCTTAGATACAGTCAGTGACTGCGTACAGTACAAGGAAGAAGTGGAAAGTGTGCTGAGTGAATTCATTTGCAGCTCTAAAGAAGCCCAGACAGAAGCCGAGAAAATACTGGATACCGAGAGCTTTGCAGAGGCTCAAGCATTGCTCCTACACTACCAGGTACGGGCATCAGCAAACTTGCTGTTGCTTGAAGTCATGAAACTACATCATACATAAACAGAACCGACCATAGAAAATGTACAGTATCATTGTACGTTGAACCTTTAAAGGCATACAGCGATGTACTAACCGTCACTGTTGCTGTAGTCCTAATCTGTACCCTAACCCACCCTTCCCATAACGCTTCTCCCCTTCTAAAAAGAAAATCCAGTCCCTCATCCCACAGCATAAATCTGTGCTTCTTCCAGCAGCGATATCTTTCACTTATGCCCTCCATTAGCTACACTAAGCATAGTGCTAAGATATGGCATCATATAATTGATCTGTGCTTAATTGCTTAGTGAGACAGATCTCTGATCTCCTCTTCCCTGTTACCTTCCAATCATCTGATGATGTCATCCTAAACTGAGGCTGATGTTATGTGGTCCAATGTTTTACCCAACATTTTGTAATTTACAGTTGTAATGAAAATTCTCATATTTGAATTTATAGCTAATATTGAATGCTTAATTTGGGTTTTAGGTTGGTTACTGACTATTTTTTAGATGATCAGATTGTAGTCTTGAGTTGTAAGGAATTACAAGCTTCTTGATTAGTAATTTAAGTTGCAAATTATGACATTTGAAGAGTTTTATGACTATACAGTGCTAGGCCAATGGGGGTTGATGTTCCTGGAGGAAGAAGCCAAATGGCAAACGATCTAGGTAAGCTGGAAAAATGGTCAGAGCTGTGGCAATTGGCATTTAACGTGGATAAATGCAAAGTAATGCACCTGGGGCATAAAAACCCAAGGGCAGAGTATAGACTATTTGGTACTGTCCTAACCTCAACGTGTGAGGAAAGGGATTTAGGGGTAATTATTTCTGAGGATTTAAAGGTAGGTAGACAATGCAGTAGAGCAGCAGGTAATGCTAGCAGAATGCTTGGTTGTATAGCGAGAGGTATTAGCAGTAGAAAGAGGGAAGTGCTCATGCCGCTGTACAGATCACTGGTGAGACCTCACTTGGAGTATTGTGTACAGTACTGGAGACCATATCTCCAGAAGGATATAGATATGTTGGAGAAAGTGCAGAGAAGGGCTACTAAAATGGTTTATGGATTACAAAATAAACCTTACCAGGACAGGTTAAAGGATCTTAACCTATATAGCCTGGAAAAAAGACGGGACAGGGGGGATATGATAGAAACATTTAAATACTTAAAGGGAATCAACAAAGTAAAGGAAGAAAGTTTATTTAAAAGAAGAAATAAAACCACAACAAGAGGACACAAGCATAAACTAGAGGGGCAAAGGTTTAATGGTAACATCAGAAAATATTACTTTACGGAAAGGGTAGTGGACGCATGGAATAGCCTCCCAGTGGAAGTGGTAGATGTTAATACAGTAAAGTCATTTAAGCAAGCATGGGATAGGCATAATGCCAAGCTAGATATAGGATAAGGGCAAGTACTAAAGGAGAGTACTCAGAGGTTGGGCAGACTGGATGGGCCTTCTGGCTCTTATCTGCCGTCACTTTCTATGTTTCTATGTTTCTATGTTTCTATGTCAATATGAAACAGGTTTAAAATGAATGTTGTGTCCTGGTAATTCTAGCAAAATATGAAGACGATACGTTCAAAGAAGCAGGACGTCCAGGTCCAGATTGCGCGGGCAAAACAACTGCAAGACGATAAAGGTCTTTCTGGCTCCACTCAGGAGGATTTAACCAGAATGGAAGAGAAACTAGACAAAGTGGAAAAGGAAATGGCAAAACAGGAAGAGAACTTGCAGGTGAGTTTATATTTACAATATCTCAGTTATTGAACATGCCTGTTCCATGTGTCCCACAGGCCATCTGAAAACTCCACATACACTATTATGTCATATTATATTGTATATTCACTTGATGACCAGCAACACATCTAAAATGTAAAATGTGGCCAACATTGATATAGATCAATTAGTCTACTAATGCAAAAAAAGATTGGGGTTTATTCACTAAACCAGAATTGTTCATGAGAGTTATACTTTAAAATGCTTTTGGGTCTATTTGCTAATAAGTCAAGTAGTTAAGGGTTAACGCAACTGACCAGACTTAACAGAGATTCCATGACACTTGCATGTCAACTCACATATTCACCAATATTACTGAAAAAAATAATTTTTCCATCCCCTGGGCACTACATTTTAGGGTCCATCCAGCAGTTCTTAAAGAAGCTATCAAGCCCGATCCTAGAGAAAGAGGCTGTTGAAAAACTTAAAATTAAAAAAAGCCAACCACAGAAAAAACATAAATCTGCAAATTGTGTGGAAGAGTGTGTATATATACCGTATTGGCTCGGATATAGGCCGCCCCCGTATATAGGCCGCACCCTAAAAGTTTGGTGCTTTTTTAAAGAAAAAGTTTTTTTCTTTAAAAAAAAGCACCAAAAAAACATGCTGTGTCCCCCCCCCGAGATATGCTGCCACTCTGTCCTCCCCCCCCCGAGATATGCTGCCACTTTGTCCTCCCTCCCCCGAGATACGCTGCCACTTTGTCCTCCCTCCCCCGAGATACGCTGCCACTCTGTCCTCCCCCCCCCGAGATACGCTGTCACTCTGTCCTCCCCCCCCCGAGATATGCTGCCACTCTGTCCCCCCCCCGAGATACGCTGCCACTCTGTCCCCCCCCCGAGATACGCTGCCACTCTGTCCTCCCCCCCGAGATACGCTTCCACTCTGTCCTCCCCCCCGAGATACGCTGCCACTCTGTCCTCCCCCCCCGAGATACGCTGCCACTCTGTCCTCCCCCCCTCCGAGATACGCTGCCACTCTGTCCCCCCCCCCCGACTTACCAGAGCAGACTCCCGGGTGTCTTGCGGAGCCGGAGGGGGACATCTATGCAAATCGCATATACAACTCCCGGTGCCGGCACTCAGCGGAAGTGCCGGAACCGGAAGTTGTATACGCGTATTGCGTAGATGTCTTCCGCCAGTCCCGCAAGACACCCGGGAGTCTTCTCTGGTAAGTCGGGGGGGGGGTCGGTGTAAAATGTATCGTGTGGACGCTTAGACAACCTCCCGTGCCGGCACCCCCCCCCCCGTGAGATGTGCTGGCAGGGAAGGCTGTCTGAGCGTATCGGGGAGTAGGATGCAGGTCCCCTGCACCGCTGCGGGGGATCTGTATCCTAACCCCGCTGCCTGCCCGGCGCCCGGGACTGCTTGTCCCGGGTGTCGGGTGCTAGACCCCGAATATAGGCCGCACCCCCACTTTAAAGACTTAAAGTGGGGGAAAAAAGTACGGCCTATATTCGGGCCAATACGGTATATATATATATTCTAATGCACCTGTGGCTCCCAGTGGTTGGAGGATGTATTGCATCCTCCTTTGACTTGAGTTGAACCTTTAGACTTGATTCTTTTTCTGCAGTTTTTTTTTTCTCTTTCTGCAGAATGTTCACTTATCCCACAGTTGTGTTTTGACAATTATGTATGTTGGTATACCTTGTACACATTTTCATAAAATACTGTTTTCTGTTTTTTTTAGGTCACAATGAACAAGTGGGGGCAGATAGAAACTGGCAAAGATTCAATAACCCACTATCTGAAGGAGATGGGTCCCAACCTTGAACGTACCTTACATTTTGGTACTTTTGAAAGTCTATCATCAGAGCTACAAAAGACAAAGGTAATGTACCAATTATTTAGTACATATTAACATACTAAAATGGTTTTTTGTTAGTAAAAACTGTCATTGAGTGTTAAACGTATTGGCTTCTCGCAGATATATATTTTATTATGAAAATTAAATATTTTGTATTTGATACTGAGATCTTCTTTTCATAACTGCAGTGGAAAACACAGATTATTTTTTATTATTTTATTGGGTTTTCTGAGGCATTTGCAAAATCTTTATTATATGTTTATTTGTAATTACTTTTCTCATACGTTTTCTTCATCATATCCTGGCTTGTGTTTCAGAACCGATTCAAAGCAGGTGAAATATCTCACACGTTTTAAATAAAGCAGGGTTCTTGATTTACAGTAAAATAAATAACAATAAAAATGGTTTATCATAACCTAAAAAATTCTGTGAACTTCACAAAGGGAAGCTAATACGGTTTGTAATTACCCTATATAATAATGTAAGAGGTGTTAAGTTAAGTACGACTGAAAAGTCAACAGGCTAAAGAGGCCAAAGTATGCGCGCGAACAAGTAATTGGACACTAAATATGGGTGAGCATTTGTTGAATCTTATTATAAATTATCTTATAGGAGCATTGCAAGAAAGGCAAAGAAACGTCAGTGCAAGCAAAAAGCCTGGTGAAGCAATCATCAGAGATAGAACTTGGAGCAAAGAGCAAGCAATGTCTTCAGCAGCAGACTAAGTCCATTGAGGAGAAGGTCAAGCAGGTTACAGAGACCCTTACTGAAAAGTAGGTGACATTCGTTAAAGGTGCTCAGTGTTGATACATACAACAGTAGTAACAGCAGTCATGACTCATGGCATCTCAGGGTCTCTCATTACCCCGCCGTTTTATAGCGCCTGCAGCATATGTATAATGCTGGTGTAATGCAGTCGTCATTTATTAACTTACATTTGTCAATGTTTCGATTGATTGGAAAACAATACTTTTTGCTTCACTTTGATGAGGCATTAAATGGGTTACTCAGAAGTTTTTTGTTTTTTTTGTTAATTTCAAGTATCAACAAAATGGAAACAATGAAGCTGAAATGGGAGACATACGACCGGGATTTTGAGACTCACTCAAGTTGGATTTCAGAAAAACAAAAGGAGTTGGCGGAGTTGGAATTCTCAGCAACACTTCCAGAAAACAAAGCGATACGTATTCAGGTATTACACATGAAGTACATAAGTTATGGCCAATTTTATACAGACATATGCTCTGTAAAGGAACAGTGTGACTCAACAGTTGCGCCTTGCAACCTTCTGTCTTTCTGTAACGTAACAAATGCTCAACATATACTATATACATTTTGTATATTAAATGAACAGTATAGTGTCCCATAATGCCCCACCAATGAAGAAAGCATATTCTATGAAAGTACTTTAGACCTTAAGACCTCCTGGACATATTGTGCGAGTCTTTGCTTACCAACAGTGAGTATAACGCATGTTTACAGTGGCAAGCAGAGGTGTCCTGCCGAATATATCTTCAGCAAGTCAGCTTAGGGGCAGAGAAAGAGGCAAAGGGGATGATTCTGCAGTATCTATCTATGTATTTGCAAGGGGATGAAAACAATAATTTAAAGGTAACATCAAGCTATAATAAACATTAATATGAGGAGATATACTAAGATATACTAAGTGATGAAACGATGGAGAATGAAGACCCTATGTTACTCAATTGGCATTTACTGTGCACAACCTCACAGTATGTTTAGAACCTCAAAAAATGCTAATTCCATATAAGTCTGTATATTGGACTTAATTCAATTTTGATCCTGTAGGAAATCATAAAGGAGCTAGAAAGTAAAATGATTGAAGTAGAAGCTCTTGAAGCCAAAAGCCAGGAATTTGCTGAGTTCATCAGCTCCGCAGAATTGTCTCGAATCAAAGCTAGGCTGTCACAGATGGTCAAGCAGTCAGATGGACTTAGACATCACGCACGTCGGTTGGAAGAAAACATTTTGAGTAATGCCCTGCAGCGGCAGAAATTTGAAGAGACATTCAGACAGGTAACCTTATGCATTTGCATATGTAATTATATTAATTGAAACAAAATACCTATCCTTTGTGTAAAAGTCAGTAATCATAGCTCTAAGTTTGACACCAAGCTTAATAGAAATCCTAATTTGGTCTTCAGGGGATACCCTAGTAGCAGAGATGAAAATGTGATTATCATTAAAAAAAACGGATGCTATCTTTCTTCTAACCTGAAAAATTACCTGAGAAATAGTTATTTTTTTACTTGATCATTAGGTTTCATTTAATTATTTTGTGAGATCAGAATGAGTAATTTAATAGCAAAGTTCATTAAGATACATTGCAGAACTAAATGGTAAAAGAAGGCAAGCACTCATTTTGCGTCACGTTCCCATAAAAAATGGCAATTTTTCCAAGTAATTAGTAACTTTCTATGTTTAGGGTGATTATGTCATATCATTTATTGTAAATTCTCTTAATTGTTTGCATGACAGGTGCAGAATACTTTGTCTGATCTGGAAGCTTCTCTGTCCTGCCCGGTTAACAATTGCTCGTCTGCCGCTGATACATACCATGTCCTCCATTCACATCAGGTACAGTCTTGTAAAGATATAAGTAAGCGAGAAGGTGATAAGGGGCTAAATAATATTAATTAAAAATAAATGATGTGAAAAGATTAAATGCTGCTCACTTGATTAAGTGGATACTCCCTTTAAAAAGAATACACTTGTGAGAATGCAAGGAGCGCAAATAAATAGAGGTATTTATAAGTAGAACTTATACATTTATATGACTTGTCTGGCGATTTTGCTTGAAGATCAAGTAAATAAATAGAAAATAGAGCAAATAACAACAATAGTGTTCTCTGTTTGTTAAAGTGAATTTTAAGGTGATTATTTCACTTACACTTTGTTAGAGCAAAGCACTTGTGTTGGTATGGTTCAGTATATGTATGGATCTTGTGATGGCAATTTGTGACTTTTTCAGGGAGTAAGGCAGTATAGCGCAGCACCAGGTTGCATCAAATAGCAAGCAATGTATCCAAAAACAGAAACAGACCATTGTGTATAAAGTTAAGACAACTCTAGTTTAATAGATCAAAAATTAATTTTTTTTAAACTTTTTAATGTATTTATTTAGCAAGCAATGTATCCAAAAACGCATGCAGCCAGATGTTAGCTGTAATTCAATGGGAAATCGCAAAATGCCATTTCCACTTGGCGTTTTTCTGTTTGGCGTTTTTTCAGTCCTCTTTGGCGTTTTTCTGCTTTTTTGGGCTCTGTGGCAGTTTTTCAAAACTGCAGCATGTTGACACTCTGGCGTTTTTTGCAAGAAATCTTGGCTTTTTTTCTCCAATAGAAGTCTATGGGAGAGAAAAAACGCCATGAAAAAGCCATGTGGGTTTATTGCCTTGGCGTTTTTTATGGCGTTTTTTCCACAGTTACAATGCAGAGGATGGACCCAGTATCTTTGTGTCCTACGAGAAATAGGCTGAAAACAAACAGTTTCACACAAAACAAAGTCCTGGACTGGTTCATATTGAATTTTACACCATTTGGAACAAACATGCCATTACAAACAAACATACGCGACCAGATCCTGCGTGCCAAAAGCAACAGCAAACAATTTGCACCATCATTTGGGGCCAATCTTCCCAGAGGAGCAGACATTCGGAATAAAGCATGCCTTACAAACCACAGAAAAGAGACAAAAGGGTCTACCAAGTAAATGACAGCAGGAGAGGGCAGATACTTGCCATTTATCCTAATCCCTTTTAGCTGGGTGAAACTTCTAACTTGTAAAGGCTGGAAAAACTGCCTAAGGTCAAAAAAAGCAATTTCCACAGAAAGGCTAAAACGCCAGAAAAAACTGCAGAAAAAACGCCAAAACGCAGGTAAATGCAGCGGCAGTTTTCTTGGCAGTTTTCCTGGCGTTTTTCATCAAGAAAAAAACGCCGGACAAAAACCCAAGTGGAAACCTAGCCTTAGGCTAGGTTTCCACTTGGGTTTTTGTCCGGCGTTTTTTTCTTGATGAAAAACGCCAGGAAAACTGCCAAGAAAACTGCCGCTGCATTTGTGGCCTAAGTGGAAACCTTGTACCCCAGAGTTTCCCAGCAGCAGTCGTAGCCCCAATAGAACATGTTTTCAGTTTTTCCTGACCTCAACAGGCAGGACTTTCACGATCATTGGCCAGGAAAGTAGCCACTGCTTTGCCCACCTTTGCCCAAATACTGTTGGGAGTACTTGGGAATCTGTGATGAGAAACTGTGCCTAAACCCAGGTCTGACAACATCCTAGAACAATGCTATCCCACCAATCTGCTTTACGGCTTATGCCATGAACAAGCAAACAATATGGAGAATTTGTAGGCATCCCTTAATCTGTGTAAAAGCTATGAAAATAACCAATGTATTTATGTACTGGATCCAACATGCTGAATTATTGTTTGCCTTAGTCAAAATCAGCTTTTCCAGGCAATACTGATTGCCTAAAAAGGCTGATTACATTTTCCACATGAATAGTGCTAGTCTTTTTTTAGGACGGGGGAGGGTATTCCGGATGAAATGACTTGAATTCTGAATTAGAACATGATTCTGAAGTTCATGTTGATATTAAAAATTATCTGTATTGATGTGTCTCCTAATGACCAGGACCTCTGTCGTCATTTGGAATCATTGATGAACAAGATTCATTCTCTGGCTGCTAGTGCCCAAAAACTCACGGAGAAAGATAACGCAATACAGGACACGTTAAGTTTGCAGAAGCGACACGAGGTAGTCTCAGCACAAGCCAAGGAAAGGCTTGTTTTACTGGAGCAACTGCTGGCACAATGGCAGAGGTAAGTGTAGGACTTACAATGAAGACATAATGTTCATGTACTGTGTGTGATTACAAAGCAGACAATTGGTTAAAAGTTGCTATTAGTGGAATGGCTGCCCATATCACAAAAAATCCAGAAGCTATTAACGAATGGAATCATTAGTACATACCAGTCATTAAATAATTCTGTTCTATACGTAAGTGAGGCTCCAAGGCAAATTGTGGTATCAGCATTTTAATAACTAAATTAATATGTCTTTAAAGTACTATTTTGATAAACATGATTATTATCATTATTATCATTATTATGATTTATAGTAAGTATGTGGCTAAATCCATAAAAATTGAGTTACATTTAGCTAAAAAGTCTCATATTTATACATTAATTAAACATTTTCTTGTATGTGGAACTTGCTGCTTTTTCATAATGTATCATTAATGCAGTGCGATTAGATTTTTCTTAAAGTAAATCATTCTCTTTACGTTAAAGGGGCTGATTTGCCATTTAGTGTTTCAAACCGTTTGTTGAATGTTATCATACTCAGGCACGAGAAGGAGCTGTCATCCTTTATGAACTGGATAGAGAGAAACGAAGTTTTGCTCAGCAACAGAGATGACCGCTTTCCAGCAGACAGAGTAAAGCTACAAGTCGAACTGAAGATAATCCAGGTGTGTTACTTTATGAATTATTCCTCAGTGGTTGAGGCATTTACATCTATTATTATTATTATTATTTATTGTTTTATATAGCAAGGTACCGTGTATGTTCTAGTTTGCTGCAATTAACATAAATATTCTGTCTCGCCAAGTCAAATGTTAACTGAATTGTCGTTTTAAGCAGATCTCTTTTATTCACTTAATAGTTTCAAGACACAGAAACAAAAAACCCCAAAAAAGACTAGACTAGGTTTTTTCTTAATATTTAACATTATGTTGTCAGGATGCACTGGCCGAGGTTCAAATACAAGCATCTCGATACACGGAACTGGTGCAGATATCCGAGCACCTGTACACCACCTGTTCTGAAAAGACCGTCGAGGAATTAAAAGAGAAGCTGGAGAAACTGGCTCACAGATGGAATGTTTTACCCCAAAATATTTCAAAAAGGTTGGCGATTGATTTTATTTGTAATTGTTAAACGTTCTGATCTATCAAAACATCCTGGTGATCATGCATTGTGTATAGCGTTTGGCATAAAAATAATAAAAAAAAAATAAGCTTTAACTTATTTTGAATGGGAACTTGCATACTGCCGTGTAATCTTTGCATCCTTATTCAGAATTGGATTCATATTTCACTGGGCCCTAGGCATGGTCCTAGGACTTCCAATGCTAGCCGTGGTATTTAGACATTAGCCAAAGTCAGCGTTCCTTTTGGTAGGGCCACACACTATGGTTCTTGGCTGTCTGATGGTATCCCATGTGTAATTGAATTAATGTCATGTTTTCTGGAAACTGAATGAGTCATTAATATTAGAAACACCATCCGTTGTATTATTTGTATGTTTAATCAGTAAAAGCTTTGGTTGCATGTACATTTATTTCTGTTGCACAGAGCAAACTTTCTGGAGTCAATACTGGAGGAACACCAGAAATTTGATGCCCTGTTACTGCAATTGTCCCTTTGGATTAAGGAATTTCTTAAAGAACTTGTAGATTCTGCTGAGATCAACACTGCTGATCATCAAGCTGCTCAAAACCTAAATACGGTAAACTGTTTGACCTTCTCCAATTGAACCACACTGAAAATATTAAGGTTTTTTTAGCTTCTTTTCGTAATGATACAAAATGAAACAATTTAGTCTTTTTTCATTGGTTTGTGATTTCTGTATACACAAACATGTTAACCAAATGTCACAAAGTGATAATACACCAATGCACAGCATTAATAATTATTAATAAAGGGTTTTACAAGGTCTTTGGGCATACAGAGACAAAATGGAATGTCTTGTACAAACAGCTATTCTAAAAAGCTACTAATGTAATATTCTTAGGTAGAATAATACAATTTAGTACAATGCTTATTACCCCCCCCACACACACACACACACACATTCCCTATTTCTTTTTCATATGTTTTTGTACACATTTTTCATTACTATATATCTATGCCCTGTTCTTTTGCCTATTACCTGCAATCTCATCCAAACCTCAGTTGGCTTTCCAACCAAAGTTACCGGAGCATAATAAATTCTTACAAGCATATCCATAGCGATTAAGGAACTGAGTTCAAAGTCTATAACAGTGACAGTTTTCAACATTCTTCATTTACCTGCTAATAATACAGGGAAAGACTTCATATTGTCATTTTGCAAAAAGGTGCATACCATTAATAAATCACACATGAAGATTATTGTTTGATAAATTGTTCAATATGTTGCTGAGGTTTGTATTTACTTTTAACAGCACAAAGTCACTGAAGTGAAGAAACAAGACCAGGAGATACACAACCTGAAAGGGCAACTTGAAAAGGTGTGCTCCTTCACCAGTTCAGAAGACCAGCCGCTATTAAAAGGACGAGTAGAAGACTGCATCCAGCTGTTTGAGGAAGCAATTCAAATTACTTGTAGACGTCAAGAAGCTCTTTCCAAATTAGGAGAGTTTCTGGACATGCATACAAACTCTTTGACAGTTCTCCATCATTTAAAAGAGGCTGCAGAGACTACTAGTAGTTTGGATAAATCAACATCAGAATCACTTAAGAAAGAGCTCAATGATATTGTTCAAGAAATAGACAACTTAACATCCATGTCCATAACACTCGATGTGGCCCTTTCCAAAGCACAATGTCACTTGAGAAGTGGTGCTCATGTGCAGAGGACTTCATGCAGAGCCTTGGCCGATAACGTAAATTTGGAACTAGAGAGAGTACAAACAGTTCTTGGAAACAAACAGAGTGAAGCAGAGGCACTTGGAGCTCTGTGGAAATCATTCATTGATTGCCGTGATACACTCCTAAAAAGAATAGAGGATATTGAAGAAAAAGCAGACAATGAGCAAATGAATGATCCAATCCTTCAAGCACTTCAGCAAAGGTAATAATAACTAAATCTAAATCGGTATTATGTCATTGATGCCACAAACAACACGCACTACTGGTCTGATAAACCTCAGGTTAATTATAAAGTCTATAAATGTGAATTTTGTTAGGCTCTGTGATGAATATACACATCATTTCTACACTACAGTTGTAGATGGAATGATAGTTTTATTTTGTATAACTACAGGCTTACATTTTTTAATGAACTGGAGGAAGAAATGAACTCTTATGAACACGAAAAGCGTTGGCTGATGGACAAAGCAAAGCAGATAGCGCAAAAAGATTTATCTCGGGCTTCGGAAGCAGACAAAGAGCTGAACGGATTGCTAATTATCTGGGAGGATATGCAAAAACTGATCAGCGAAAGGTAAGGGTCATTCTGTGATGACTTAGGACCCAGTAATTCTCAAGTGTATATTTATTTCACAATGTGTTTGGTAGTTACCTTCAATACTTATCTTAGACTGTCATGGTGAATGACTAGTAGTAGACATTATAGACATCAAGCATATCCTATTCACTGAGAACCATATAATATATCATGTTTTGTTCCAGGTGGTATATATTCTGCTGTGGGTAATTTCAATAATAATTAGCAAGTCATCATGGAATTATGATATTTCATTTCAGCCAAGAACAATGCACGATTCTGATAGATCTCATGAGAGAATACGAGCAACTGAAATCTACTGTAACCAAATTTATTGAAAATGCTGAAAACATGATCACCATCAAGTCAACTTTAAAAGATCAGGAAGACATCCGACGTACTATGGCAAAGGTAAAAATAGCAATCCAAAGTATTTCTGGTGGATGTCTTTATTGTTCTAACTGTTTACGTGAAAATTTCTGAATGGAAGGCCTTCCTTGTCTTATTGTAACAAACAGATCTTCAGAAAACAGCTAGTATTGCCCTTGTATGTATTTGTATAAACTTATCACATCCCCTCTAAGATGCCTTTTTTCTAATGTAAATAAATTCAATTTCCCTAGCCTTTCTTTGTAACTTTTACTTTGATGAGTGTTTTGAGCACGAATTATTGCTTTCTGTGTGTTCCTCGGATGGCTAACCCTAGCATGTCTTGTTCTGTCCAGCATGAATCCGCAAAGGATGACCTTAACGAGAACCAGAAAGTTCTGGATGACTTCACCAACAAAGGGAAGCACTTGCTAGTTGAGCTCAAGAGGATCCATGGCTGTGACACTCGGCCGGTGAAAAAGGATATTGACTACTATATGGATCAGTGGCTTGATGTAAGAGACATGAAGTGTGATTTATAAAATTCAGATATTCTCATATTTACCAAACTATTCAGTTATGTGAGAAAACAATACGTTCTGTTCAATCTGTTCAAAAGAACTTTAGAAGGACATTATATCTATTGTTATAAAGCAATACGTTCAGAGTGGTTTCTTAGGAGTGTTACTTAAATATCACATGACTCCCCTTAATGGATTCCTGTAAATAAAAACATATGTTTTTCCATAGTGTATTGTCTTTAACATTCAGTACATATAAGCGGGGCATAGTTTGCCGAGGGTTAGTCATGGGCCAAACAGGCAGATGGCCAGTTGGTTAAGCTAATATCTACCTGCCTAGCACCCTTAAAAGCAACTCTGGGCCTGAAAATAATGTTGTACAAGACTAGTATGAATTTAGAAAAATATGAATTATTATTTCCATATAATGCTGAATAATTATGCATGTATATCACACCCATCCGATGAAACAGGTGCTGGAGAGAATAGATGATAACTTGGAAAGGCTAAGTGTGAGTCTAGCCTTATGGGAAGATGTCCTGAACATTAATGATGAGATTGATGGGTGGTCCAGCAGCTCCATATCACAGATGAACGAAAATATTACCAGCCTGAATAACAGTCAACAACTTAAAACGTGCCTTGAGGATTTTCAGGTTTGTGATTATGTGACATGAATGCCACCATAAAATATATTTATGACATGTTTACCGAACCAGTTATGTCCATTTCCAATCCTTGAAAGCAAATAATATTTTTTTCATAACTGGAGAAACTCCTTGTGAAGTGACCAATCTTTTTGGACTGATTTGTTTATTATATCTTTTTGGACAATTCAAGTGCGCAGAATGCATATATAAATCACCAATTCATATTCAATTCAATTTAGTATAAATGACAAAGCATTGTGAACTAGAGATATTTGTGCTTTCATTTCTGATCTAATGTGATTCTGTTTTGTTTTTCCTTTTTCCATGGTTTGTTTTATCCTTTTTTGGGGTATTTTTTGGTGTGGGATGGGTTGGGTTAAAAGAGGGGAACTCACTTGGTGGTTTATCTGTTGATTATGGTGAGGGTTGAGGGAATTAAGACTGCATTTATACATGTAATTATTTTTTTTTGGAGTTTGCTGACAATTGGGTCTATTTGGTTACCATTGCCAGAAAAACTTGGAGAAAATGGAACATTAACTAAGAATAATATTTTTCCAAGGGCTAAATGACTTCAAGTGCTATTCAATTACAGCTTCATTAGTTTGAATGGGTTAAAATGTGGAAATTGAGAATACATATGTGACCATACATATGTTAATGGTCAAATGTAAAACTCAGTGGCGGTTCTGAAAGTTTTCTCTTGCTACTATAAATAGCTAGAAAAACAATTATTATTTCATCTAGGCTTACATCAGTTACTTAATTGTCTTTGGGATTATAATACATTTATTAGCACCATATACCCTGTCCACAGACTAAATCTTTATTATGTAAGCACTGCAAAAAAAATGGAATTGTGGTTTGGCCTGAAATCCTAAAAAACGTTCTAAGGTACTGGGCAACCTGTTCTCTGTTCTTACACTTCATTCTCAATTATGTCTTTGGATTTTCACGCAGATTGAAGTAACTAACAAAGGCCAGAAGCTGGAAGAATTTCATTCAAAGGTTTATGAGCTCAAAGAACTGACAAAAAGTCAGGAACCTCCTACAGAACTTCAGGTAAAAGATGTTTATGTGTGTTGTTTAAAAACCACCAAAATGCTGATTTAACCCCTTAATGACAAAGCCCGTACATGTACAGGCTCAAAATGCATTGTTTTCAATGGGTTTAGGGACCGCCCATTGTCCATAAGGGGTTAATGTGAAAGTGTCCATATGTTACATGCCTGTTTGTAGGATCTGGAAGTCTCTGCACTGATCAATTATGCAATTCTTAACATAAATCTATATTTGCTTGTAAATCAGAATATTTCTTAGCATTTGTTATCATAGTCACTATTTTATAAAATACTATGTTAAATACACAAGTTAATAGCAATTAATAATGTTGTTGTTAAAAATTGTATTTCAGAATATATAAGCCACACCAACTTTTATTTCTTCGAGTAATGAATACAATTGATTATGGACTTGGATAACAGTCTTGGTTTTTTTCAGCAGTTTTGACATACAAGAAACAAACAAATTTTGATAACTGTGTTTTGCCGTAGTTCATGGAAGCGGATTTAAGACAAAAACTAGAACATGCTAAGGAGCTGTCGCAAGTGGTCAAAGGAACCTTGAAGGACTTTAATGCACAGAAAATTCAGCTGGAAACCTTTATTCATCAAATGACAGACTGGTTGAGTAAAGTTGAAGAATCAGTCTTGAAATATTCAAGTAGTCAGGACCCTGAAGACTTGAACAGATTAAAGGTAAATAATAATTTATCATTGGTAACATTTAAGTGCATCTAATTTTCTGGGACGTGGCCAGGACTGCACACTGACGTCAGCGGGCGGTCCCGCTGATGTCCCGCTGATGTCGGTGGGCGGTCCCGCTGATTTTTTTTTGGGGGGGGGCGGTCCCGCTGAAATACCCCATTTAAAGGAAAATGGGACGGGGAGTGGGGCGTGTCAAGACCTCGCTCCCGAGTCCCGGAGGATTTGGGTCTTGACCCGGAGAACCAGAGGAGCAGCGCTTACCCGGCAATCTCGGCAATGGGTCATACCGGAGTTCCCAGGTATGCTTATCGGTTGTTCAAGCATTAAAATGCAGATAGTGGAGGGTGCAGGATGTGTTTCTACAAGGTAAAATAATACAAATTAGAGTACTTTAACATGAATTCATTGTTGGTGTGATTATTTGTTGGTAACTCAAGACACAACTGGACACAAGGATAGATCGGCACGACTGATACAGATAATGATATAGAGTTGTGATCACATATACCATTTTCATTTCAACTACAGGAAATCCAGAAAGAACTTCAAGGCCAGCAAGCCAGCATTAACTCTTCTCAAGAGAATCTCAACAGCCTTTGCCGCAAGTATCGTTCCACAGAGCTGGAGGCCATTGGAGGATCTGTGACTGCCCTCATAAAGAAATATGAGACTGTCAACCAGCTGTGCATTAAAACACAAGCCGCTCTTCAGGACACACTAGAAAAATGCTTTAATGGTTGGTATCTTTTATGTAACATTTGGTAATGTACGGTATGGTACGCCAGGAGACCCACATAGTGCTTCTATCTTATTGTACATATACTGAGGGCCAGACACTTTTCTACTAGACTATAGTACATAGGCCTCATATGATAACATAAAAGGATATGTCTCTCATGATATAATTAAATGTGCAGGTGTAGGTGTTTCAACACCATGTGCTCCTTATAGTTAGTGAGGTCCTCCTTTATGTTATCAAAATCATGGAAGTATTTAAAAAAAAGGATGTGTCCTGCAAGTGGAACTCCAGAATGTGTGTAAATGAATGTGCATGACCTCAATAGCGACCCAAACCCTAAGTATTACAAGAGATTTGCCTCAAAAGGTAAGCCCATAAGGACTACTGCCATTCATTCTTCATTACAGACTTACACTATGAAAGAAGTAACTTGCGGCTTGAAGCAAGACATTCTAGCTGGTATAATGCCAGAAATCCAGGGTTCATGGACTACTCATACGATAAACAAATTTTAAACCTGCAAAGTCATTAACACACACAGCATCAGCACAAAGAAATAATTGTTCTTGTTTTTATCTCCTTGTTTAAAATGTATAAAGATGCCATGCGTCACTTTGAGGAATGGTTTGAGAAAGTAAAACAAGATATCAGAGAGGCTTCTGACTGGTCTGGAGACAGCAAAACCTTGGAAGGGAAAATACAACATTTACAGGTATCTGATAAATATATCTATTTGCATAGTGTTGATAAAATATGTTTAAATGTCCTCTCGCTGCTTGAGCTGGGACCAGATCCAGTACTTGCTCCAAATCTGTCTAATATCTATTCTACTTTTAAAGTGGGTGGCAAGGTCTTGGGCAGAGACTGCAAAGGGGTTACAGAATAATGTTAAACGTGTGAAACAGACATTTAGGATTATGGGAGAGGCAGGAGATTTATGAAACAAAGTTGGTTGGTTTGGAGAGCTGGAGGGCAGTGGTATGGGAATGGAGCATTAGTTTGTAATGCATCTTCAGGTAAATGTGACTTCATCCACAGAAGGTGTAAATAGACCACCTCTTTATCACAATCAGAACTGTTTACACTATGAAGGATAATAGTGAAATTATTTTGCACTCTACATTTGTTATTTGATGTTTATTTGAGACTCTTTCTATGTGTATTCTATAGGGTATACTTGATTCAATCAATGAAGGTCAAAGCAAATTAGACACTGCCTCCGAGGAAGGAGAAAGGCTGTACTTCTGTTTGCCAAAACCAGCTGTGATTAATATCCAAGAGCAGATATCAAAGGCTGAGAAAGATTTTCAGGACTTCAAGAAACAGTGTCTCAAGGATAAGCAAGTACTTGAAGACTATGTCTCTGAACTCGGAAGGTGGGTCATTTTGTAAATTTACAATACACATAATAGATAATTTGCAAATTATTGTTGTTGCGTTACATGAGAAATTACAAAATGAAATCGTATGCACATGAGTGTTTCAAGATTCAAATTACTTTCAGCTTCGAAGATCAGCATAAGAAATTAAGCTTGTGGCTGCATGACCTGGAAGAACAGATACGAACAGAAACATTTGGGGAAAGCAAGCAACACATTCCTGAAAAGAAGACAGAAATGCATAAAGTAGAGATGTTTTTGGAAGAACTTTTTGCTGCAAGGTAAATATATTTTTTGACAGCTAGGACACCTAGAATACAAGACAGAGAGTGGATTATCTATTAAAGCATTTCCCAGTGGGCTGTGAGACGATAGGATATCTTATTTCAGCTGTAATTTATTAATTTTTATATATCCCTTGAGCTGGTGTCTCAGAATATCCATTGGGGTAGTGTTGGGCTTTGTTTTGCCCCTGAACTTTTAGTTTGCCCCAAGCTCTGTATATATATATATATTTTTTTTTTTTTGTTACAGAGAATCATTTGAGAAACTGTCGCAGCGAGCCCAAGCTCTAAATGAAGATGGACGAGGAGATGGTCAGGAAGTGCGCTTATCATCTCAGCTTCTTACAAACTATCAACATTTACTTAAAGTTACGAAAGAAAAGCTAAGGGTCTGCCAGGTGGCCCTCCAAGAACACCAGATTTTTGAAGAGGCTTTGCAGACAACGTGGTCTTGGTTGAAAGATATGCAGGATAGACTAGCTACCACTGAAAGTACAGTGGGCAGCAGAAGCACCCTGGAGAAACGCCTGCTGCAAGTTCAGGTAACATAAACTAAATAAAATGAATCACTTGCTATCATGTGTTTCATATTCCAGACAATAATACAATGTGTGTGAAGTTTTGATTTAGGTAGATAGAATGTTTTTTGTGTTTGTAGGAGATGCTTCTTGTAAAAGGAGAAGGTGAAGTGAAGTTAAACCTAGCCATCGGTAAAGGTGAACAAGCTCTTAAGAGCAGCAACAAAGACGGCCAGTTGGTTATACAAATGCAACTTCAAACATTGAAGGACGTATGGGGAACGGTCAACAACACAGCAACCAGATGTTTAAGGTTAGTTTACCAATTCACTAAATTTGAAGTGTGTAAATGGAAACTATCAGAAAATAAAGTCTGATTTAAGTTACTGTGCATGCAATCTTTATGAACCTAAGTATACATAACCGAACCCTGGTGTCTTCTTTGTTTTTTCCCCTGCAACATCTGCCCCTAGTTATCAGTTCCTTGACACACATAAAAAAATTGATGGGTCACTAAAAAATTGAGCTCCATTATTCAGTCTCAGCTACCCTGGGACACATACTAAAGATTCAGGTGCTGTAGTTGCGGTGATTTCCATCCTGCCAGGGCAAAGGCATTGTGCATGACCTTAGCATGCTTCTAGTGGTTGTGAACCATGGAAGTAAATGGATGCCTCTTTAATACTTTTTTCCTTAAGTTCATGGTGGCTCCTTTATTACTGTTCTAGTGCATGAAAGCCATTAATGGATAAAATAGGCATCATGTGATCCTCCAGCTGTCATTTAAGTGACCAAATGTTAAAATCAAAAAGACAAAAAGTTGATCTCTTTATATATATATATATATATATATATATATATATATATATGTATATATTATACACGGTAACTGTGCATGTTTTTTATGTGTATAACAAATGTTACCAGGTAATTAGAGACATTTGCTTGCCATGGACACAAGGAGCCCACTTTTGTAATAATAAAGGCCTTACTCATCTTCATCCAACCCAACAAAGAGCTTATAATGGTCAACTTTACATTAAGAATGGGGTTTTTTGTATCTTATCAATATACACTATACAGAAATATAGTACACTTAGTGTTATGTTATATCCACAGTGGTTTGGAGGCTGTCCTTGACCAATGGAATGAACACCTAGAGAGGAAAAATCAGATGGAACAATGGCTGGAATCCGTGGACAACAAACTGGAACAACCCATTCAGCCACAGAACGGCCTAAAAGAAAAATTTACACTACTTGATCACATACAGGCAGTCTTATCGGATGTAGAGGATCATGCCACAACCCTACACCACCTTATAGAAAAGGAAAAAGAATTATATCAGAAAACAGAAGACCCTTCTTTCTCTGAAGATGCCCAGAATGACCTAAGAACTCATTTTAACGACATCATGACGGTTGCAAAAGTAATGATCCCTTACTTTTTGTTGATATTTATTCTATTATTATTAAAAATAATAATTCTAGGTGTATTAAGGAGTCCTGCAAAGAAACAGACCTTATGCGTATCTCCAATTCTATATGTTATATTTAATGCCGTATACTTAAACATTTTGTTTACACCACATTATATTTTATTCCTGAAGGAGAAAATCAGAAAAGTAGAAGACATCGTGAAGGACCACCTTCTGTACCTTGATGCCGTTCACGAGTTCACAGATTGGCTGCAGTCAGCAAAAGAAGAACTTCATCGCTGGTCTGACACAGCAGGAGATGCACCTGCCATTCAAAAAAAGTTGACCAAAACTAAGGTTATTAAAGGAAGAAATACTGGCTGGGATTGTGTCGTGTTTTTCAAGGAAAATTGTACATAAACAAATTTTCAGCCTTCTCATTACATAATCCAAAACATAATTGATACCATATAAATCCCTATATATTAATAAAAAATATGCAGATCATCCCAAAAAAGGCAGTGTATTTATTATTCAAAATCCAAACATAACTTTTAAACCATCCCAAAGTAAGGGATTTCTCTTCTAGGATTGTTTCCAAAATATAACTCATAAATCTAAAAGTATACACAGTAATCCAGTGTAACACCGAAAGTGTCTAAAATGCTTAAACTGTGTAATTTAAAATTTAAAAAATAGTTCAATTGAATGATACGGGCTACAATAAGGCTTTTATTGTTTCAAAAATTATCGGGCGCATTTGTTACTAGTCGTGAAATTCATCTTCCTCTCAGAGATTAATGCCTTACAAAAAAAACATATCAGAACAAAATGAAAGATCAAACACAATGGATTTATTTCCCGCTTAATTTCTCAGTCACAGTTAAACTAAATATATACTTCTTTATATATACGTCTTTCAGTATCTTGGACGCTTGTATACTGTTTTTAAGTAATTAATTAATAAGAGTAAATATCACAGTTTACTGTTCTGCTAAAACTTTTATATGCCCACAGTGATCTATTATAAAAGGTAGATAGCTCCCAAGAACCTTTTCTTAATTATATTTAATTATATAATAACAAGTATTGTTATGCAGTAATACAACGTGTGTCTACATTGCTATCATGTTGCTATTATTAGAATACTCTCATAATTGGAATTTTGGCCACAACCCGGAAATCTTTTAAGTTTCAGGTAAAGTAAAAAAAATGCATATTATGCTAGATAAAACTACTACTAATAACAGTATCAATAATAAAGAAGGATTTACGCCCCAAAAAAATTGTGTATCAACTTCGTGCAAAATGGTATATACCATATAAAAACACAGAAAACTGTAGAAGTTTCAACAAATATTTTTCTTTAATTCATGATTTCACTTTAAATAGTACTTTGTTGATGTAAAAAATAGCATATTCAGTGTAAAAATGCCTTTCCAGCTGTTTGCCTTTTGCTAAGAATAGTATATTCTTAGCAAAACTAAGTTCTAACTTTGAGATCACCCTTGCAACAGTTGTAACTGTTCACGTCTACGCAAAGGCCCAAAACAACTTTGGTTGCTATAGAAATGAATTTTTCCATTGCAGGAGCTGATAGATTCCAGACAGACTGGAGCTGAACGTCTTAACAGAATTGAAACTCTGGCTCCGATAGTAAAGAAGAACACGGCTGCTGGTGGATGTGAGCAAATGGACACAGAGATCCACGGCCTTCGGGCCGACTGGAAGCAGTGGGAGGACAATGTGACCCAAAGCCAGAGCTCTTTGGAGACTCTTTTGAGCCAAATGGCCATTTCGGAACAAGAATTCACTGCCCAGGTCTCCAAACTGGAAGAAGCTATTGAGGATTTTGGTGTGTTTCTAGAAAAATGGGCACAGAAGCTGATACAATGTGAAGGCAAGAACACAGACAAGGAAATAGCGGAACATTGGCACCGACAGAAGGTAACATCAAAATCCCTTCTGTTGTTTTTTTCCCACATGGTAGCTAATGTGGAAAAATCCATCTCGCAACATAAATAAACAAATATAAATAGAAAGAAAGAGGGAACGAAAGAAAAAAGATAGATAGATAGACAGATAGATAGATGACCGCTTTAATTCCAGAGCACAGAGAAGATGCATTATAAAATGCTCAAACCAAGGCTCCATCTCTGCCATAGAATAGCCCAATTTAAAGAAGTACTAGGCAGGTATCAGGTTTTCCAACACGCTGCACATGTTGGATGAGAGTTGGGCCTCACTGTGCTACTCGTAGCTTTGTCATTTAATTTTCTAAGGCCTCCAGACTAACAGGGCCACAGATGTCCTCTGAGGACAGGCTAAACAGATGGTCCTTTTAAATAGGGATTTATAAAAAAGACATCATCCAGTGCAGCAATGTATTGAATGTAATCCTGATTAAAGGAGTTTTCCAGTCTCCCTACCTGATGACTGTCATACATGTATCGTAGACGCAAGATGCGGATTTCACTTGCTCACTTAACTCCATGGGAGAGAAATAACATGATAGGAGGCTATCCTCACTTTGGGAACCTCCACTCCAGCCATATACTCTTAGGCCTGAGAGCAGAAGTATTTAGTAGAGCTCTTTCAATGCCTTTGGAGTGAGTTAAGCATGGATTTACACTGCCATTCTTAGCACACAAGAGCACAACGGGTTGGTATGGCGGCTTCAATATAAGATCGTTGAGAAAGAAATCTGAATTCCTTAGATTATACTACAAGTGCTATGTACTGAAATGAAAGAACCCTTAATATGGTGTGGAAATGGAGGTCTTTTATAATACATTATATAATATGTTAATTCTGTAATCCATTAAGTGGGGTTACTATAGTACTCTGCAGTAATCTTAACTGTTCTGCTTTGTCATGTGTCCTTATTCCCCCTCTCTAAAAGTATCATTTTACATCATATCAATTGTATTAAGTTAACATGTTAGGTTTGATGCCTAAACCGAAGGCTGGTGTTTTGAAAAGTATTGTCAAAGCCGCTGGCTTTGTACTGTAGCTGCAGTGATATTACTACATTTTTATTGACTACATCAAACAGCTCAGTTTAGAACATGTAAGCAATGATTCATCCTGAAACAGAGCGTTTTTAATCATAGCAGAATGAAAAACAAGACTTTGATGCCAATATAAATTTAGAAACACATTTACACGAGTTATATGTGCATGTTTTACCATTTTAGAGTGTTTCATATTTATTTTGCAATATATATATATATATATATTTATAGATATATATACATATATATATATATATATATATATACTTAGCTGTTAATATAGAAAACCATGAAATGTCTAGCTGTGTAACATAACTGCAAAAAGGGTTTTCTAATGAACAATTAGATTTTCAAACTTGAATTAGATGGTTGCCGATAAAGGGCCTCTGATGACTATAAAAATCACCCCTTTCCTGCTACAATTGTCATTTGCAACTTTAACAACTTCTACACTGTATTTCGGATCCATTTCATGTTATTTTAATGGTAAATATATTTCCATGCCCGATGCCAACAGATGGCCGCTGGCTACTAGCGAACCTATGCAAGTATTCCTATGCACTAGTGGCCACAAGTTGATGTAGGAAGTAATGCATTCTCTATTAACTTGAGATGACCCCATCCTCCAACCACTTAGTGCCATGGGTGTAATAGTTTTGGGGATGTTTGGTTCTTACTGTTAATCTTATGGAATATAAGAATGCCTTAGGCAGGGGAAGTATTATCGAATCCGTTCCGTAAAGTTCTCTCCCTTTTCGTCAGCAACCCTTACAAAGCTTACCCAAACCAATCAGCAACTTAACAGAGTAGGGATCATATAAAGCAATGATTTTCGGCCCGTTTGTTGTAAATGATGAAATTAAGTTGTAACGAATAAACAAAGTAATATGTATTTTCTAATTGTAGGATGTCTTAAATGCTCTCACTGAGGCTGAACATATCACAGATGACATAAAGGCACAACTGAATGACCTCTGCAGGTTTTCCAAGGATTTGAGCGTATACTCAGTTAAAGTGTCAGCATTAATTAAGGAGTACAACAGGTACAGTATAATGTTGGAATAAGTGACCTTTTCTTTTACTTTCTATGTGTATCTAAGTTATGCAGCCACTGTGTTATTACCGACCGTTTGTAAATCTGTTTATTTAATTAATAATTGTAAACTATATTTTTTTCCTAGTCTTTGTTTGCAAGCATCTAAAGGCTGTCAAAACAAAGAGCAGACCTTGCAGCAGCTGTTCCGGACAGCTTTCCGAGACTTCCAGCAGTGGCTGGTGAATGCTAAGGTTACAACAGCAAAGTGCTTTGATGTTCCTTCAAGCATTGCTGAAGTTTCAGCCAGTGTTCAGAAAATACAGGTAACAAGAGACTAAAATAATACATATAATATAATATAATATAAACTTCATACATTGGCATATGCATAATGACATTTTTGTGTAGAGAAGTGTAAATGAGAATTCCTAAATGCAGCTAGAATGGAATTATTGGCTTTGCTTTGGTGAGTGGCAGGAGCACCCGACTTTTTAGAAAGCAGAACACAAAATTTTACTTTTTTGTATTGATAACACCTTGAGGGTTGAAAATGGGTCTGGAATCTTGGTCTGAAAGCATCACATTGAGATGTCTGCACTTAAGCTGGGCTTCCCCAAAGACTGTGGCCCTCAAAGCCTGAAGTTGTGCATCACTGGAGGAAGTCTTTGTTCTTGGTTGAGCTGCATTTGAACAGGTTTTGTTTCTACTGCAATAGATCACATTCCAGATTATCCTCAGTCTTGCACATCCCTACAATGTAGTAATCGAGTCTTCTCTTTTGTTTTAATGAGCCCCATAAACATATGTATTTTATTCTTTTATTCTAATTTTGTGCTATATGTGAGACCTAACATTTCATGGTTTAGTGGATACGCTCTTCTGTGGAACTGTGAAATGCTTATTAAACTATATTGAGCTTTTGGTGAAAGATATATAATATACAGTATATATATATATATATATATATATATATATATATATGTTTTATATTATTATATTATACTGTTTTTTTCTCCAATGCGAATTGGATTCCTTCATTTTACTGAAAATCTGTTGTCTTCTTATTAGGAATGCCTATCAGAAAGTGACAGCGGACAGCGGAAATTACAGACAGTGACTTCTAGAGGTGAACTTCTGTGCGGTATTGTGCCAGAGGAGAAAATTAAAACCGTCCAACAAAAGGTCCAGACAGCAAAGGATGATTGGAGGGGATTCATTTCATCTCTGCATCAAAAAGAAACAGCATTAGAGGTAATTTCCTTTAAAAGCATGGGCTCATTGTCTGACACAGACGTAGGTTTAGATTTACTGATACCCCGCTTCTCTAAACACAGCGTCTAAGAAAGCCTGGAGAATCAAGTAACAATAAGTCATGATAGACAGACACAAATATTATTGGGCACATTGGAGATTCCATTCCACCTTGGGCTCAGCTAATACATATATATATATATATATATATATATATATATATATATATAGTTTGCAGAGCTGGGGGAGTTAATAAAAAGTGTTTACCTGTGTAAGTGATGGGGGGGCATTGGTAAGTACTATACCTGGTTCATAACCTCTGTTTTGTGAATGTCGCAGAACTTGATGGTCCAAATGAAAGACTTTGAAGCAAGTGCAAAGCCAGTTCAGGAATGGCTAAGCAATACTGAAAAGATAGTGCAAGACAGCAACAACCGTCTCCACGACTTGTCTTCTAAAAGGAAAGAGCAGCAGAAACTACAGGTAAATGTTGTTTGAGAGACTATCAATATTGTAGGTTGTCATATAATTTATTAGTAAAATTGCACTTCAATCAGTGAGGATAAAAGCCAGCATCAACTTCCCACCTGGGACCCAACAGCTTCTTATACAGCATACAGAAGATATACAGAGTTGCAGATGGACACAGACCTCCATGTAAACTACTAAACACTCCCAGTCCACCCTACTGATGTGAGAAGAGCAACCTGTGGCCCAGCAGCTAACGTCATACTGTAATCATGGGGGGCTCTACCAAAAAAGGGGTTGCTCCATGAACAATATCACTATAGTGCAATGTTATAGACCCTTAAAGCAAATTACATGGTTTATTGAGCTGGCCATCATGCAATATGTGTCTTGTGGTTATTTGCCGACAAAAAAACAGTATTGTGCTCTACATAATATCATTATGTTCTGTTTGCTCTTCATTGATCTTCTGGTCTATGTTGCGATTGCATTTGCTTCGGCTTATATACTAGGTCACTTAATCTACAATTAGAGCACAGGTAACACAATTATGACAGCCCTGTATCCAACTAAAATGGTATTTATTAATATAGGAAATCCATGCAAAACAAACTCTTATGTGCTTAAAAATATTCACATTTAGTGACCTATTATAATATTTATAATTTTCTTGTATGAAATCAAAGTGGACTTGGTGTGGCAGGGCAGTAAAATTCATCTGAGACTGATCTGAGTTTGATGACATATCTAAAGGGTGTGAAGCTTTGAATGCAGAGCTATTGGCATTGAGCTATAAACCGTCAATCCTTTGAGCTGTCTTTGTTTGTGTGCATTGTATATGAGTGTATTTGCCTGTGTGTCCCATGTTTTCTTTCATTCAGTGTGCTTTTGTCGTTATGGTAGAAACATATAATACTCCAGCAGCCCTCTCTTTGTATATCTGTACATCTCTAGACATTGATATTGTTACCTTATGTCTCTAAAAAGCGAGAGTTCAGTGAGATCTCACCGTGTTTCTGCTTAACGTTCGTCTGTGGAAGAAATTCAATATGGCAGCCTCCAGCTGTTACCATGATGCCATCAAAACTGATGGATCCCTCTTAAAGTTTTTATTAAACTCCAGTTCAGGTGTATTTCATAACAAAACCACATGGGAAATATGGTACCAGAGTTAAACTGAGGCGTATACCAATCTCACATCAAATACAAATTCAAATGGCTTTTTAAAAAAATTTTTAATCCATTCCGTATCAGGCATACATTTTGGAATGGTAGACTGTTGCGATGTGGTATTTAGATATAGAGCCTGACCGTGTCTCTTACCAACCAAAGGGAAACTAGGTTCAAATATCTTCAAATTAAGTAGGCCTTATGAAATCTAATTGGTTTTTAATGTTCTGAAGAAAGGTCTGAATGTTTGTGTAAGATATCATCTAAAGTTCCAAAAACAAAGAAAAATAACAGTAAAGTCATTGGATGCAAAAAGGGGGTACCCAATAAGATTTGAACAAAAATGAAAATGAAAAGCCTAAGTTAGAACAATTGAAATTATATTTATAATAAAGATATATTATCAGAACTTATAGGGCAGTACAGTCCAGCTGATGTGAAGCTGCAGAACACGGGGACACGGATGATACATGTGCATGTGAATGGCTAATTTTCAGTGCATTACGTGTGGCTGTGTGTGGCATGCTTTTTTGTCTTTATCAAAATGTGCTTGTGCTCTCTAGTCTATCCTTGAAGAAATAAACTGCCATGAGCCGCAGATCACCAGGCTAAAAGAGAAAGCTCAGCTGCTGAGGGAAGGACAGTCCACCAGCAAAAGCTTTATGCATACAGTGTCGCAGCTATCTTCTCAGTACCTAGTGCTAAACAATCTAACAAAGGTAAAGCTTTACTTTGTGTGCTTGCTGTCGCTATCTTTTCTGTTAATTAATTCAGGTTTTCTTGTATTATTTCCTTCAATAATTGCTATTGTCAAGGAACACCTACCGCAGTGAAAAGAAAGTCATAACCATAAGTCCAATCACAAATAGTAATAGACAAAAGTACACAGATCTTAATTTGTATACGTAACAATCAATACTTTCATGTTATTACCTTCATGAATTGGTTAATAGCTTAGATTTTAATTTTTTTTATAAATAAATGCTTTGTTTGTATAGTTGTATACTAATTAAGAAGGTTGTCTCACTCACCAACCTCAACATCTAAAGCCTTACCACGAAGCATAACAACTGCAGACAAATTAAGTGTACCATATATACAAATTCACTTTAGGAAAAAATGTCAAGGATGGACCGGATTGTCTCTGAACATCAGCAATTTTCACAAGGACTTACTGAGCTTCAAGACTGGATCAATGACGCTGTTCACATGCTTCAGTCGTATAGCCACCCTACTGCTGACAAGAGTGTCTTGGACAGTAGGATGACCAAGTTGGAGGTAGGCATATCCTGCTCGTCCAGAACTTATGCTCAATAGAATAGTACAACATGCTGTTCAAATATTGTAGATAGATAGATGGGTGGATGAAGTCTCACAATGCAGAAAATAACGATAGTAATTTAGTATGGTTTGACAGGTCTTCCACCCAACCGATTTACAACCTTCTGAACTGCTTCATTGATGGTTACATTGAAGAAGTGGCATGGCCTACTCTAAAGCAACCTGTTAAAACCCTCACACCCAACTGAATATTTATTTTTGTTCTCACTCAAAATAAGAGGTACCCAAAAAGACATACTCCTTACAGTAGTTTGCTTACAGTTGCTAAGAGATGGCACTTTTCCCAGACCGATTTTGTAACAGATGCAAGGAACTATGTTTATTCTCTTTGGTTCCCTAAAGACAAGATCCTGATGTGATCTGTTTTGTGTATCTATTTAAGATATTTACACCAGAAAACCACACAATGTTAGCTGTCAAATAATTACACTTTTAGCGAACTGTAGCTTTTCACATCAAATCAATACATTGCCTCTGTGGTGATCAAAGTGTTAAACTACAAAAAAAAATACGAAATCAGAACAGCAAAAAAATATATTTTTGTTATACTATATAAATAAATACATATAAACAGAAATATGTGTAAGGACCTATTAACAGAATATGTTTTCATTTCAAGGAATATTTTTGAGACATATGTACATATACCGTATTTGCTCGATTATAAGACGACCCTGATTATAAGACGACCCCCCAAAATCTGAATATTAACTCAGGAAAAAAAGAAAAAGCCTGAATATAAGACGACCCTAAAGGAAAAAAGTTTTACCAGTAAATGTTAATTCATGTAAACTATTTTTTTTAATAAAAGCTATGATTGAGAAAAATATTTTTTTTTTGTTTTTATTTCTTGTATTTTCCAACCTGTCCCCCAGTTACGCACATCTGCCCCCAGGCTTGCCACACCAATATGGCACTGTGGCCCATGATATGCCTTTTAACCCTCTATATGCCACTGTGCCCCATGGTATGCCTTTTGACCCCCTATGTGCCACTCTGCCTCCAGAAATGCCTTATACCCCTATATCCCATTCTGGCATTTAGGGGGTTAAAATGCATATTATGGGGCAGAGTGGCATATAGGGAGGTATAAGGCATTCCAGGAGGCAGAGTGGCATTAAGGGAGTTAAAAGGCATTATATAGAGCACTCTGCCTCCAGAAATGCCTTATACCCCTATATGCCACTCTGGCATTTAGGGGGTTAAAAGGCATATTATGGGGCAGAGTGGCATATAGGGAGGTATAAGGCATTTCAGGAGGCAGAGTGCACTATTAAATGCCCCCTTAACGCCACTCTGCCTCCTGAAATGCCTTATACCTCCCTATATGCCACTCTGCCCCATAATATGCCTTTTAACCCCCTAAGTGCCAGAGTGGCATATAGGGGTGTAAGGCATTCCAGAAATGCCCTACACACACACACACACACACACACACACACACACACACACACACACTTACTTACTTACCGGTGCTTCCAATTTCCTGCTGTATTGCCGGGGCAGCGGGTTGACGTCTCATTCCGCGGCAGCCGGAAGGAGGTGGAGTTGGCAGCGGGGGTTTGTATGCGTCCGTCGCAAATACCTTCCCCGGCTGTCAGAGATCAGGAACTCTGGAACTCTGATCTCTGACAGTCGGGGAAGGTATTTGCGACGGACGCATACAAACCCCCGCTGCCAACTTCACCTCCGGAAGCACCGGTAAGTGTGGGGGGGGGCGACGACAGGAGGATCCAGGTCCCCTGCAGCGGTGCGGGGGATCTGGATCTTAGTCTCCTAATCAGACCTCTATTTGAGGTCTGATTAGAAGACGACCCCGATTATAAGACGAGGGGTATTTTTCAGAGCATTTGCTCTGAAAAAAACCTCGTCTTATAATCGAGCAAATACGGTATATTTAATTTTGATATTTAATTTTTTTGTGTGTTTTTTGTTTTCAATCACTTGCTTAAAAGCACTTTTTGGTCTGTTTCTAATTTTCTTTTATTGAATGCCTGTTAATAGACACTCCTGACACAGAAGCAGGAGAAGGAAATACACATGAAGATGACATTAACTAGAGGAGAATCTGTCCTGAGAAACACATCCCCAGAAGGAGCACCTGCCATTCAGAATCTGCTGAAGGAGCTGAAAGACTCTTGGGCCGCCCTATTATCCGCTTGCATTCAGTGCAAAAGGTAGTATAGGTTTGGGGAAAAGTATATACTTCTGCTTCACAATGGTGGTATTATAACCCTTTAATCAACATATAACATCTGACATTTATACTGTGAATCTATATAACGGGCAAACCAGATCAGCACAACGTTAATAATGATTTGATTTAAGGGATTCCAAAGTGTTGCCTTTTGTCTCAATTACCTTAACCACCTTCATTTTTCTATATGATCCTCCTTATTATATTTGGCCAAATTTTTGTTTATTTTAATGTTTTTGATTTTATATTCGCCCTTCATCGTTTGAGCGCTACAGAATCTGCTGACGCTCTGTAAAATAAAATGTAATAAAATAATAATTTTTCAACCTTTGCTAGAGAAGGTAATAAAGATAAAGAGACTTTCCAAGTTTATGTGTATAGTATATTTACTCATATGTACTCCACCTTCTTTGATTTACATACACCCAATTGGTATGAAATGCCCGTATCCTGCCCACAGATACTGCTGTAATCATGTAAAACCTTCATGTTTCTTTAGGGAATGCTTAATATTAGAGTGAAGTCATGTGACATAGGAGAGGGCATAGACAGTTTGAAAAGCTTTGTTGCTCAAACATAGAAACATATCTATAAGATAAAAATGACAGCCTTGCTTAGTTTTCTTTGCCTGACATTGTAGAGCACCTTTGCTTTGTCTAGTTTGAACATCCCATTTATATTTAAATTTGACCTTTTCGTTAGCATTATCACAACAGTTAAACGTGTTATAAGTTTTGCAACTTTATTTTTTGTATTTCTGATTTTCCTTAATACTATTCGGTGGTACGGCTGCCCTATACAGTCCATGTCTAACTATAATGTCTGCTTATCTTATCTTTTGCAGTCAACTTGAAGGTGCTCTGTCTAAATGGACAAGCTATCAGGACGACGTCTGTCAGTTTTCCGGCTGGATGGAGAAGGTGGAAGATAGACTCAATGACTCTGAGAGACAGTATCCAGAACTAAGGGACAAAATGACAGCTCAGAGCAAAGCAAAGGTACAGCAAATGTTTCATCTTGTTTTAAAAGACATTTATTTTCAACCAGAGGAGAAGTAAACCCAAGAATAGTATTATTTACATCTTTGCTCTTTAAACTTTGAGGCGGACAGTTTACAAGGTTATATAGTGACCTCTAGATTGTAAGCTCCTTTGAGCAGGGCCCTCCTCATCTGTTGTTCCTGTACGTCATATTGTGTTACATACTACTTGTTATGTCCTGTCTACCCATTGTACAGCGCTACAGGATTTGATGGCGTTATATAAAACAATAAATAATAATAATAGTGATGAAAACTAAAAAAATACAGAAAAAAACACATTAACTGGGGAAGCCATCCTGATTTCCTATTCTTCTGATGAGCATACTGATGTATTTCCATTTTCAAATAATTGGACTGTTACTGTAATGTGTCAAAAAAACAACATTATTTGTACATAGGTAAAAAACAAAAAAAAACAATATTCAATTATATGTTCCTTTAAGCATAATATATTAAAATGAATGTACTTTTTTTTTATTCCCAGCTATTAAGTGAGGAAATTCTAAGTCATAGCAGCTTGCTGGAGACCATAGAGATGAAAGAATCCAGTATGACCGAACACTATGTCACCCAGCTTGAGCTGCAAGAACTCCAAGAACGCTACAGTTCCATCAAAGAAAAGGCAAAGGTATTAGGCTAAAGTACTCCAAATTGTAGTAAATTAATATTTTGTTATATTATTTAAGGTACCTTCCAACAAGCTTCCGGGATTAAAGGAAACACTTTGATTCAAGTGATATACACAACTAAAGATTGTTTGATTGCATATTCATTGGAAAATATGGTAAACCTCTGGTAGGCTTACGGCCTTAAAGATGATGGCTGGATCTTCACCTACGACAGGGAAATATCCAACAAAGGGCGACAGACATTGTTATATGTATAGGTAGACACTAGCATTATTCTTGGATAAATAAAGAGGTTATTATAGTTTAAAGTGAGATTTGCCATGCAGTTGTGATTTTAACTCATGTACTTATACTACGAAGGACCAACTTCGCTCAGCTTCTCCTTAAAATAAGGTTTAGGTCTCCCCTACAGACAGTAATTTTAAATCAATGATATTTCTTAAAAGTCTACTCCTCTATTAAAGATAGAGGTCCAAATCAGCATTCTTGCAGAATCAACATGCCAAGGCTAGCTTTTCATAATGCAGAGTGCAGTTGATCTGTTGAAGATACAAACTCATTTTAGTAAATAGATTTAGTAAATTAAAAAAATACTAAATAAGAGTTTAAGTTTTGGTCTTGGCTTACATGTCTTATTTTTCCTAACAGGAAAATATTGTGAAAATGGATAAGTTAGTTATAGCCCACCAAGATTATCAGAAGGGGATTAAGGTTTTTGAAGATTGGTTGGAACAGGAAACTGAAAAGTTGGACAGCTTGACCCATCTTGATGGCGATACACAAATGCACGAAGCAACACTTCAGGATTTGCAGGTAAAAAACTGAATTCTCAATACACATCAGGCATGTCCCAGACATGGAAACGGAAGATAAACCAAAACCAGAGTTTTGGGGGAAAATGAAGACTCATTGGGTGATACTTAAAAGACAGTGTTAAAAACCATACATCTAGGTACACTTGATGTTCACTTATATCAGAATCTAACTACATAAAATAATGTATGCTTTTTAATGTAGCACTGTTTGAAAGTTACTCCTTCGTTTTTGTTGTGTTGAAGAATAATGTAGCCTTTTCATTGACTATTTCAGGAGCTACAGGTGCGCTGTGCAGAAGGTCAGGCCTTACTTAATGCAATGCTTCACATAAGAGAAGATGTTGTACTGTGGGGTGTCCCCCACACAGAAGACAGAGAACTTGAGACATTAAGGCACGACTGGCAAGTTTATCAGCAGCGACTCGCGGAAACTAGAAGTCAGATCAACACTACCCTGAGCAGGCTGAAACTAATGGAACAGAAGTTCAAGAGGACAGATGAGTGGTTAACATCTGTTGAAGGAAAGGTTAATGTAAGAAAGGGGCGTCAGTCCGATAGATCAACAAAGGAGGTGCAACTACTCCAAATGAAGGTAATAGGATATTTTATTACAACATCCTATTTAGTTTTTATTAATAAATAAGATGAATTATTAGTGGAAGTGGAAGTGAATCCCATGTAGTTACAAGATGTTGGAATATTACAAATTATTATTATTATTATTATCTTTTATTTATATAGCGCCAACCGCAGCGCTTAATACAATACATAAACTCAAGGGGTATGACAAACCGAGAATTGACAGACTAAGACAAACCGATACATTAGGTGGAGAGAGCCCTGCTCGCAACAAATCAGCTATTGTATAGCAAAGATACAGATGTTCCAGTCTTCTTTTTTACAGTAAAATGCATATGCACTAAATAAAACATTGTTGGTAACCTACCATAGGAATAGTTATCTAAACTTCATGTTTTCAAGATCTGTCTGATTATACCTCCTCACTCTACTGTTGTTAAGTTACTGATTGTTGTTTTTGTACAGGAAATTAGACATGCTAGCAGTGTACTATTCTGACACATAATTTATCCGTATTTAGTCATTTGATAATTTTTGCTAGTTAGTTAAGATAGTTTATGTTGCCTAATTTAATCTACCTTTATATTAGTACATCAGAACTCCACAGAAAAAAATGTGGATTTTAAGTAATATGTATACTTGTGTGTGCTTGATAAAGAACCAGTTGGGGAAATGATAAAACCAAGGAGTTCTCTTATTTTCTTGAGTGCTAAGCTGTTAAAATGAACATTAATGAACATACTTAGGAGAACATCACATCACAGACTTGAATGACTTGATGACTGGCGTCCTCTGTTGTTTGTTTAAGAAATGGCAGGACGAGGTCTTGGTGTACAAAGAGGAGGTGGAGGAAGTTGGCGCATTGGCTCAGCAGGTGCTGGAGGAGAGTTGGAGCAGCAGTCGAATTGGGAGTCTAATCACACTGCACACATCTCGTTACCAAGCAGTCCGATTACATATCCAGGTAAAGGCTTTCATTCCATGACATAACTGTAGTGACTATAGCGCAAGGGGTTTATAAGATATTCCCTAATAATGCTGTAAAGGACTTTGTTATCCAAGATTCTAGGTTCTCCAATATAGCTGTCAGGCCTCAACAAAATTGCAGCAATTCAAATTCACCTTTTTCTGAGACAGCAGTCCTTGAAGATCATGTAGCTCAGCCATTCTCTACTTTATATGATTGAGTTATAATATACCATGTATGTGTCCACTCACTACAGGAACAAATCCAGCATATTGAAGAAGAGCTCAGAAGCATGGATGAATCTGACCTGGCCATCAAGGCTTATGCAGAGTGGTGGGATGAGGCTCAAAAAAATTTGAAACATGTTATCAGTGATATTGGCGTGTTGGATAAATCTGCAACGGAAAAGAAAATGAAGAAGTTACAAGTAAGTGTTTTGGGCAATGGCGTGACAATATTAAATATGTGGCTCAAGCATGTGTTGGTAGTAAATAGTATAATATATACAAGATCTTCTGCATTTTATTATAGAACTATATTTTATCTTTTTAGGCCCTTTTAAGTGACATGGATATGGGACATAACCTCCTAAAATCAGCTCGTGAGAAGGGTGAAAAGGTTTTAAAGTATTTGGAAGGGCCTGAAGCTGACCAACTGGAAAAAGAGATACACAGCCACATGATGAAATTGGAAGAACTGGCAAGTTCAATAAGGAAGGAACACACAACCTTAGAAAAGGGAATCCATCTGGCAAAGGAATTCTCAGACAAGTACAAAGCCCAGGGCCAGTGGCTAGCAGAGTATCAGTCTCTCCTTCAAACTGCAGTGGAACCGAAAACTGAGCTCTATGAAAAGAAAGCTCAGTTAGCCAAGTACAAGGTAACAAGGATGTACAAAGGAAAATGCAGAATAAGTAATTTGTAACGATTATCATCGTAGGTTTGTCGTAAGGTTTGATTTACCCTTTTTGCAGAAATATGTTGTTGGGTCCATTCACTCAAGAGAGAATTTGTGGGAAAGTTTCAAAACTCTGATATCAATCCCACTTTAGTAAACAGACCCCAGTGTGTTGTTTTATAACTGCTGGATTAACAAACTGTAAAGACGTCATGATGCTCTCATATAGCTGTGATATGCATTCTTTGAGGTTCTTTTTATGATGTGGCATTAATGAAACAATTGTTTGGACATACTTTGGGCAAAGCTTGTTTTAAAATGTGAAAGTTTGAGTACATAAAATAATGAAATACAAGTCGTAATAACTCAACATTGCTCAATTGTGTTTTCATACAGTCAATACAGCAGACAGTGTTTTCACGTGAGCCTTCTATCAAGCTGGTGAGCGAAAAAGGCGAATCTCTGCTTTCCTTCGCCCAGGATTCAACTGTGAGGGACAAGGTTCAGAAGCTTCTAAAAGACTACCAAGAACTTTGCAGCTTGGCAAAGGTGAAAATATAATTTGTGCCGTTTAGAATAAATCAAATAATGGCTGATTCTTCTGTTAATTAAAATGAAAGTGTATTGCTTGGGAAAAATAGGCGTTGAATGAAGATTTTTAAGTAGGCATAAATGCTGTGGACCTTGAGGTTTCAATCACACGGCTGCTTTGGTTATTCTACCATAGATGCCAATGTCAGGAAAAGGGCAAGAAGTTAATCGATCAGCAGGTCCAGACTGGTTATTGTGCGCACCATACAAATGCATGTGTTATTAAATTATGGTGTTATATATCTTACATAAATGTATCCTTTCATGTATTTTTTCAACTAGAAATAGTAACAAAACAACAATGAAGCAAAAAGAAATATAACCTTGACTGTGGGTAGCCGGATTATTAATGATAAGGTGTTTTTTGACTATGAAAAACTATGACCTTAAATTGACTCCTATAACAACCTTCTGCAAAAATTATACAGGCTCACATAAAAAGGCAACCAAACAAATATTGAATTGGTTATGAAACAATTTGAAAGTTAAATCTGTTTTCTACAAGTTTATTACTATTCAGTGACCAATAGAAAAGGCTTGGATTTATGCACACGTATGTTCACAGCTCCCTATTGAATGATGTAATTGCTAACATCATTGTTGTATATTTGTCAGATTTATTTTTGTCTATAATTTTGATTAGGCAAACGTTGCAGACTTGGAAGAAAAGGTGAGGGAACATGAGATCTACAACTCCCAGCTGCAAGATGTGGAGAAATGGCTATTACATATGTCCACCAGACTAGTAACGCCTGACTTAATGGAAAGCAACAATTTGGAAACAGTGACACAACATATGGCTAATCACAAGGTATTATAAATAGATTATATCTGTAAAATGATGAAACTAATGAACTAATCAAAATACATGATTTTTGGAGTGTAAGGTAGGGCTTACATTGTTCTCCAAGGCTAGTCCTCTATAGAAGTTGTGCCAGTTAGAATTGCCCTAGTCCTGTGTATTCGGTGGACCGATGTCTTCCTCACTGGTGACATTCCTGCTGGTGAGACAAAAAGAAATCTCTTCTTGACACATCGCCCAATGTTATTCTTTTTTTTAGAACAGTTTTTGAACTGCATCTCCTATGATTAACCTTTGACTATCTTTTTGCTGTCTGAGCATCATTGAGGATGAGGTAGACGAGCAGATTTGTCTATTTAATGAACTGTGTGTCTTGACAGGCAATGATGGAGGAGATTGCTGCATTTGAAGAACGATTGGCTGATCTTAAAACAAAAGGAGAAAATTTGGTTCTCCACTGCGCTGAACATCTACAGGCAAAGTTTAAGCAGAGTGTACAAGCCCATTTGCAGGGGACCAGAGACAGTTACACCGCCATCTGTAGCACTGCACAGCGAGTATGTATTACATGTTTAATTGACGGCTGTGAAAACAAAATAAACATGTATGTGTTTAGGAGGCCCTCAACCTCCATCACGAGAATCCTGTTATGAACATAAGGCATCATCAGTATGACCTGCTCCTTCTAGCACCCACCAAGTGCTTAGCACTGGGATATGACATGATTTCCTCTGATCATTTTAGGGGCAGAAGGGATCAAGTAACTGAGGTCTGAGCTCCCTTAAGGAGGACACCTGCAGAGGTGGCCTGAAACAGTTCTCACAGTCTAGGCCTTGTGAACATAATGTAAACATAATGACCTTTGACGTACACTATATAACACAGTGTTTGGAGCATGATTGTGACTCAGGTTTAACAATCCGTTTCATATGGAGCCTTACTTTTGTGATGATAATATTCATAAATTAACAAAGGGGTTTTTCTATCCATTTTGTTAACATGTCTTCGACACATGCACCAGTTCATTTGACTCTCTGCTTTGACTGCAGGTATACCTCAGCTTGGAAAATGAACTCCAAAAACACGTTAGTCATCAAGACACATTGCTGCAGTGCCAGGCTTGGTTTTCCACTGTTCAGCCAGAGATAAAAATCAGCTCTAAAGCACCACTCACCCTCACTGAGGCGATGAAACAGGTGAGTATCTGACGCCGGATTAAATTTAAACACTTGCACACTGTTGTCATCAGGTGCTGCGGAAAAAGAAATAGCAACTGTAGGTCCGCAGTAACAAGTAATAAAAATCTATAGGAATAAGTATTATAAATGCACAGGTAGCATTGTGTTTAAGCTGTGTCTGTCTGAGAGACACACACAGCCTAAATGGCGGTAAATGAGCTCCAGACAACCCGGCACCCAAGGGGGTGGGGCCTAAAGTAGGTGGGGTCACACAACACAGCATAACTCCACCTACCTTAGGCCACCTGGCAAGTATAAAAGTAATTTTGTTCTTTTCAAATTATATTTCTCTTCTCTCCTGATAATGCCTATCTCTGCTTGCATTAGGAATTGCACATATGGACAGTAAATATAATGTTTTGTTTACTAATTGGGAGTTGTATGTATACATGCAAACCTTCTTTGAGAAAGTGGGGTTTTTTTACAATACCAATTGTGATTTTAAATGCGGTATTGTGTAATTTAATTGTATGCATTTGTTTAAACGCTGCCTATTATCATTTTACAGGTGAAACATTACAGAACTCTGCTGGAGCAGGCCAACACATACTTGGACCTATTGTGTACATCATGTGATTTATCAGATGCGGCTGTGAAGAATGCAGCTATTGATATTCAGCAAACCAAACAGACAGTAAGCAATTTACTTGCTTTTACTGCATGCATATAAATGTGTATCTCCCCTGGTATACACACAAAGGAAAATAATCTGTTTGCAAAGTTTGATCATTTAGGTTTAAAGGGAAGCCATCATGGAACAAGTGTTGGGTACATTAACAAATCAATTGCATTTCATCTGGTTTGCAATTCCTCTAAGATTCTTGGGGTTATGCTTTCAAAGTGCTGATCTAGAATGAAGTGTCTGTGCACTGTCCTAGAGACATGCATTTAGAAATGAGTTCTTCTGTTTCCAGATCGAGAAAAAGATGCTGGTAGCCCAGGGCCTGACTAACGGGTGGGAAGAAGTCAAACAAATCAAGGCTGAGCTCCAATCATACTTCCAGGAAGCTGATCAGCAGCTGCAGGCCATGAAGAGGAGACAGTCCGAGCTGGAGATAAAGTTGGCCCAGAACATGGTATCACAGGTTAAGGTATGGCACCGCTGATTTAAATAATAAAGAACCCTACATCACTGCGGCCCTATTTAAAATATTAGATATTGCTTTGCTATTTATAGATATAGTATTTTAGGTTATATGCTGCTTTATTTAAACTTCAATCATTAGTCTGAAAATTCTGCACTTACTTAATTTTTTTACATTTTCCCTTTTCCTGAACTGTTTTATGTGTAGCTGTTGATGACCAATCTCTGTGACATTTCCCTGGTGCAACACCAAGTTAGGATGGCCTAACTACTATTAAGATATCAGAATAAAGTGAAAACTTTAATCATGTTTTTCCTCTATCATTTCTGAATTCCCTAGGAGTTCAATCAAAATCTTCAGACCAAGCAGGACAAGATTACAGTATTTACTGAAAAGGTTAACAAACTGACAAATGGGCAGGAATCCCCTGAGCATGGAGAGATTGGACACCTAAGTAACCGCTGGCTGGACTTTTGCTTTCAAGCAAATAATCTACTGCTACAGAGGGAAGAGGATCTTCAGAGAACCAGGGATTATCACGAACGTTTAAGCGTAGTTGATGTTTTCCTTGAGAAGCTAACCACAGCTTGGGACAATTTAGCCAGGTAAATAAACATGCATCCACAATTTGAAAGTGATAGTGTTGTAGAGAATACTTTATAATTAAAGCTAAAGACAATCCCTGCTGATTTTATTATAAATCATGCTGTATTTAAGTTCTTTGTTTATTTTATCAGATCTGACACAGAGAGCACAGCTGCACACTTGGAAGCCTTAAAGACATTAGCATCTCTTCTGCAAGAGAGGAGGTTTGCCCTTGAGGACTTTAAGGATCAGAAACAAAAACTGATAGAACACCTGAACGCGGATGACAAGGAATTAGTCAGGGAGCAGACCAACCATTTTGAGGAACGCTGGAATCAACTACAAGAACTTGTTAAAAATAAAAGTGTGACCTGTGTTTCCACATTGGAACAACTAAGTGTAGTCCATTCCCGACTGCAGGAATTGACTGAATGGGCTGAGGATCAGGAACCAAGCATTTCCGAGGCTTTGAATCAAAGCCCCCCACCTGAACTCGCTCAGAGCTTGCTTATGGATCATCTCACCATATGTAGTGAAGTGGAGGCCAAACAAATATTGCTGAAATCTTTGATCAAAGATTCTGACCGGATTATGGCTAGCCTTGGTCTCAATGAAAGACAACAGCTTCAAAAAGCTCTAGCAGATTCACAAAAACACATAGACTGCCTTACTGACTTAGTCAACCAGAGGAAGAAACACCTAAATAAAGCCTTATCAGAAAGGTCACAGTTTCTCATGGCTACTTATCAAGCTTTAAAACAAATTCACGAACTTGAAAAGAAAATTATGTTTCGGGAGTATATATGCTTACTGCCAGATGATGTGAGCAAACAGCTTCGAGGATGCAGAAATGTTCAAGCAAGTCTGAAGGCCTACCAAAATGACTTTAACCATCTGTTGAACCAGGGCAGAGAACTGATGAAGGAAGCCACAGAGCAAGAGAAAAATGAAGTGATGGGCAAACTACAAGAACTTCAAATTGTGTATGAGAGCGCGCAGCAGAAATGCAGTCAAAGGCTCATTGAACTTGAGAAGAGTATGGTTTCAAGGAAGTACTTTAAGGAGGATTTAGATAAAGCATGTCATTGGGTGAAACAGGCAGATGTGCTAACATTCCCAGAAATTAATTTGATGAACGATGACTCAGAACTTTATTGTCAGGTGTCCAAATATCAGCAGATAATTGAGCAGGCCTCAGAATATGAAAATCTTCTACTTTCTCTGCAAAGAAATGGCCAAGAGATCCTTCCTTCCCTCAACAAATTTGAACATTCTTATCTGGAGGAAAAACTGAACACCTTACCGCAGCAATGCCATTACGTTGTTTCATTAGCCAAAGAAAAACTTGCCAAGGTCCAGGAAGCCATCCATATTCGTAAAGAGTATACCTCGTTGATCGAGTTGACAAGCAAGGCTCTAAAAGAACTAGAAGACCACTTTTCACTCATGAACAAAATGCCATCTTGTCTGTTGGCTAAAGAAGTTTTGTCATTGAAGCAAGAGTACACGTCTATCCTAAATGAAGTAGGAAACCTGGGCACAGCCATTAATGAACTGAATCAGAAAAAGGAAATTTTCCGAAGCACTGGTCAGCCATGGCTTCCAGAGGAAATGTCACAGCTTTTATGCCAATATCAAAAGTTAAAAAGGGCAGTAGAACAGAAAATCAGACATCTTGAGGACACTGCAAATGCATATCACAAATATGATGATCTTTGTTCAAAGTTAAATATTAAAATAGAGACTTTGAGTAAGGAACTGGATCAAGTTAACGAGGAAACACTTCCAGCAGAAGACAAGTTGAAAAGTTATCGTACATTGGCTGCCAGTCTTCAGGATACAGCTACTCTTTTGAGACGGGTAACTGATAATTTAGAAGAGCTTTCCTCCAGGCTTGACTCTTCTGTTTATGAGAAAGCGGAATTACAAATTCAAAAATGGCATGAAAAATTAAAGTCTTGGAATGTGGTAATGAAGGAGAGAATGGGGGAATGCGAGAACAGATTAATACAGAGTATAGATTTTCAAATAGAAATTTGCCGTACTCTGGAGTGGCTAAGGCAAATGAAAGTAGAACTTAATGAACCTATATCATTGAATGGGAAACTCGAAAGCCTCCAAGAGGAGATTAGGAAGCTGCAATTACAACAAGAGGAAATTGTGTCATGCCTCAGAATAATGAATGCTCTGAGCATTAGGGAAAAACAGAAGTATCTGAAAGCTAAAGAACTTGTCCCTACTGACCTGGAAAACAGCCTGGCTGAACTCTCTGAACTTGACCGGGAAATCCAGGAAGCAGTCAGTGTAAAGCAAGTATGTATTTTATTTTAACGACTTATAAACCGCTATTAAACAATTAGAGCTGATGCCTTTAATGTGGCTTTGTTTGTGAATTTAAACCAATCTAAGTGACTCAACAAAATAATAATTTTTGGCCATAATAATCTAAGTGACCAACAAAATAATAATTTTTGGCCATTTGTTGCATTACATTTACTTAAAACCAGCAGGTTCCATAGGGGACAATGGAAAACATGACATTTAAATTGATATTAAACAGAATTTGCATTAACATTAACACATGTATATACATTCTGGTACAAAAGTGAAAAAACTACCCTGCATTATGTATTAGGAAATGCTTTCTATAATTTTATAGGGGGCTGTACTGGGGATGACGGGACGGCCCTGGCACTTTAAGGCCAGCAGCCGACTGATGACATAAATGCAGCCGATGTGCAGGCGCCCACTACGTTAACATAAAAACGTGCAGCCGGGGTGTCTAGCCAGTGACTGCACACTGCAGCCAACCAAAGTGGTTATTACTATTGATCACATACTGTATGAAACATAGTAATTTAGGTAGAAAAAAGAACTAAGTCCATCAACTTCAACCCTTCTATCTATCCTTCTTGCTTTTGATCCAAAAGGATGCAAAAAAACAAACAATTAAGCTTCTCACTCTAAAAGGCAATCAGATTTCTCCTTGGATCAAGAAGCTCTTAAATATAAATGTTATGTTCTGTCATTTATAGCACTGTATGTTCTGCTTTAAAAAACTACAGATGTCAAGCTCACAGACCTGTGATCTGTACAATTTAATAAGCATGAATTTACTTTTGCAGACCACCCTAAATAAAGTGTACGTTGCCACTCATCGATACTATCAAGCTGTGCAGTCTGCCTCAGATTGGGTGGAAGATGCCTTAGAGTTACTAAAGCTATCTGAAAATGGTGTCGATATTGAAATTTCTGAAGAGAACTTGAAGGAGTACAGTGAGTTTTTTAGTACCCAGAACAAATTTAATGGCCTTATGGAGGAGCTCCATGGCCTGGTGTCTGAACTGGAGCCCTATGTCCACAAGTCTGGACTGGATCAGATGAAGCAAACGGTAACATCTTTAAAGGCGAAAGGGAAAGAGGCAAAGGACCAAGTGCAATCCCGGATTGAGTTACTGAAAAGGTATGAAACTTTAACACTACTGATAGCTTAAAACTTTGTAATAGGGGGTTGCCATATTTTCATCCTGGGACTTAAATATCCCCAAGAATCATTGAGAGCACCAGTGCTATTTGAAGAAGACATGTAGTTAAGGACGCTCTGGTTTATGTTTTCCATGTTTAATTCAGTTATTGACAGGGCTGATGGATACACAGCCAAGAAATCACACAACTCAATACAAAATCAATGTCTTGTGTGAGAGAGTCATGGAGTGTAAATGCACTTTTCAACCTCTCATGAGGCTCATCAATAAAGATGCAGCTGCTTTCTCATAGCCTCAGCGCTAACCAAAAGTTACCCGCTGTGGCAGGCCGGGTAATAGCACACTTTTATATATATAATAGCCTAACTTTTAATTGTGTTTAATTATTTATTCCAAACAATACAGTTTGGGTTAACGTTCCTTCTATAGTCTTTCCAGTCTAATAATTGTTGACCATGTTTTGGTTGTATAGATGCACAGTTCACTGGAATTTATACCAAGAGGATAGACACCAGGTTATCGTGTCTCTGAATGAAGCAGAAAAGAAGTTATCTAAATTCTCAGTGGCCAGAGATGCTTCATGTCATAAAGCTGAAGAGAAACTTTTGGCCCACAAGGTAAGAGGACAGCCACAACTACTAGAAACTTAATGTTCTCAGATGAAGAATAAACTATGCATTGTGCAGGTCCTGTTAAAACATGCAAGGGTTGGTTACTTGACAATGTATAGTGGCATCCCCTAGATTAAGATTTTATTCTCCCCACAAGTAGCCTATAGCATACTGTTTAGTAGTCAAACCACTTTGGGGCATTTATTATCCTCATACCCAGTCTGTCAGACTTCCTTAAGAATGTATTTCAGTCCCCACAGAAACAACTAAAAAATAAACAGAACCACAAAGTGAATATAAATGTGCAAATAAATACAAAATATAATATTACTTATACTGCACTGCTGCTCCCAAAAAGTACTCCTCGGGTACCACTTTAACATGTTTTTGAGGTTGTAAAGATTCTCTTTGCATTTGCCTTTAAGAAAAAATAATGGCCCGATTATCGTTATAATAACATAGTTACTGATGCTTGATTAAATCTTCCCAGATGCCCCCTTAAATACTAGCTGGTGTTAAGCATTATTTTTTTTTTTTTAATTAAGGTTTACATTTTGTCTTTAATACGCAAAAGAAAAAAAACGATATAGTCTAGAGCAATACATAAGTCTTATATCCTTTTCATTTCGCAGTCTCTTGTATCCTTGGTAAACTCTTTTCACGAGAAGATCACAGCACTAGAGGAAAAAGCTTCTGTGATGGAGAAGCTGGGGAATAATGCCAGCAAGGCCGCCATAAGTAAATCAATGACCACAGTGTGGCAGAGATGGATGCGGCTTCGCACCACAGCCCGAGAACAGGAGAAGATACTAGAGGAGGCCGTGCAGGAATGGAAAGAGCTCGGTGAAAAGGTACAGTCACTTTGATTGCACTCCTGAATCATTTTATCCTCCTATGCGTCCGTGGTTTTCGGAATATTAAAATGGCTATTTCACAATTATAATTTGTCATCTGTAAATTTACTCTTAACTAACAAGTGCATTTTTGTCAGTTATTGGTTGGCCTCATAGGTGTTCATTTCTTGTGGACTGAAATTTCTACTTGTACAGGTTCAGAAGTCGACTTTAGCCATTGATCAACTTCAAGAACGTCTTCCAGAAAGTTCTGCGGAAAAAGCATCAAAGATAGAGCTGGCTGAGTTATTGGAGAGTCATGAAACCTTTAATAAAGAGCTAGAGCAAGAGCTGGCTGTGGTGACCCTACTAAGGCAGGATGCTCTGAATCGGATCCTGAGAGATGTGGACATCGAGTCCTCTGCTTCCCCAGAGGATTTGCCAGTAATGCAAGAAATGAAGGCAATGCAAGACAGATGTGCAAAGTAAGACTGTCATGTCACTCTATCAAAACCTACTGTATCACCTACATACATAGTATCATCATGTAATTGTGTCCATTTACACTTTTAAAGAATTAGTTAATTTGGATAAATGGAAGATATACACTAATCAAATTTTTTTAAATTGTATTCTTGCATAGACTCACTCATAGTTTAAGTGCTTGAATGCAATTGTTTAACTCATTTTTTCTTACAAGCACGATAAAAAATGAAGTCTAATTTTGGTTTACAACAATTTACTTTTTAAGCATGCGTCGGAAAGTAAAGAAAAGCAAAAAGCTTGTAGAACAGGAGCTGAAGGAGCGAGAGGATGTCGAAAAAGAATTAAATTCAATAAAGGCCTGGATAAAGGACACCAAAGATGCTTTATCAAGTCCCGCCACTGAAGCGGGCGTACATTTGGAAGAATTGCAGGTACAGCACAAACCGTGAAATAGCAAATTAGTAGGTTAATCTTCAAAAGTCATTTGAATAAAGTATCCAAAGCATGTCACAATTTCAGTTTAATCTTATTTAGTTTAACATGAGGTCCCAAAGCCAAGACAAATGCCTAGATCCACTATGATGACAGGTATAGAAAAAACTGAATAACTGAATTCAACTTAGTTCAATTTAGTTCTCTAGCAGCTTAATATCTAGGATTTAGGGTGATAGTTTAACTAAACTTCTGATCTTTGATATCTTTAAGCAAGATCACCTTTAAACCTTTGGTTTAATATTGATTATGATATTTGTTTATGATCATTAAAAATCTCATATATATATATATATATATATATATATTGAATGCGACATTGAATAACGGTTCTGCTATTCTCCAAGGTTCTCTATGACAAATGTAATGTGCTGCGGCAGAAGGTGGAAAGGTTGTCCGAAGCACAACAGAACAAATACCTGGAGATGTATAACATTTTGCCTTCAGAGCTCTCTCTCCTGTTTGCTGAGGTGGCCTTTGCTCTTGGAAATATTAATGAGGAGGTAAGACCTAAGACAGTCAGAAATTATTAAGACTTGCCACTGTTTGATAGATTGTAGGATATAACGTATTAGTGACATTGTCCTTTGAAGTCCAGTTAGAAGTTTATATTCTAATGTTACCCACTAATACTATAAAGATAATGACTACTTTATCATCATAGCAATGAAATAGATTTAAAATGATTGCATGTATGCCGAGTGTACTAATGCATTGCCACGATGGCTACTTACTGGCTATGATGTACTGTAAATATGTTGGTTCTTACGTAAATATTATATAAATTATTAAAAACCAATATGGCCTTGGAATGAATTATTCACAACAGCTGGGCAGAAGTCTATACATGTAGAATGTAACACTGATTCCGATTTTCTCTGTTCCACAATCTAGATCCAGATGAAGCAGAAAGAAGCCCTGCAAAATCAAACACTCCAACAGGAATTTAATCAGCAGATCAATGGGATTGGAGACAAACTTGAGAATATTTTATCAAAACTAAAGGAAAAGACAAATAATATTCCCCAAGCCAGAAAAGACCACATGGTAAGTAATATTAGACATAGATGGCACTTTGGCCATACAGCTGTTTATAAACTATAGACCTCATGGAAGCTGTAGTTCCAGTAACTAAATTATTTTGACATTTATTAAGGGATTAGGCAAAGATTAGCTTATCTTTCAAAGTACATTTTTACTCCCAGCTTTAGTTAGTAAAATGATCCAAGTGACTTGTACATTAGAATCTAAGCAGACAGACTATCATCCATCGCACAGGCAGCTCCAATTTGACAATAAACCCATCAGTTTGGTAGTCAACTAATCTTCAAGGCATTCGGTTACGTCTGACACCTCCAGTTTTGTTTTTTGCTTTTTAATAAAATGCATCTAAACAACAAATTACTCATTATTAAAATACTAACTCTATATATATTTGTTCTCTCATAATTCAGATCTTGTGCGATGAGTTAGACAACTGTAACATAAAACTGGTAGAACTGGATGCTGCCGTGCAAGATTTTGCTGAACAGAATCACTTACTGGCCAGGCAGCTGCTTGACAAAATTGGGCAAATAACTGAAATTCAACAACAAGCCAGCAGAGAGGCAGAGTACAAAGCAGGCAAACTCAAACAGGTACAGTACCGCTGGCCAGGCCCGGACTGACAACTGCCAGGCGGGCTACTGGCGAGGCTGCTGACCCCAAACCAGAATATTGCACTCGTTTTTTCTGTTAGATGATATTTTACAAAAAAACATATCCTTTACTTTTAAAATATAATGAATAGATGTTTATAACTGGCCTCAACAACCCAGTTGAGTTTGTTAAATCCACATCTGTTACGGTCAGGTAGACGAGGGATCCAACAATGCAGGTAAGCACAGCTAAAGAAAGTCCAGAACACAGTCCGAGGTCGAGGGCAACGGCAGGCAGCAAGGTCAAAAAACAATCCGAGGTCAGGGCAGGTAGATCAGGTGCAAAACGGTAAACAGGTCCGGGTACGTAGGCAGGCAGAGAAGAATCGTGGTCGTATAAACAGGCAAGGGTTCGGTACACAAAGCAGAGATCAAACTAGAAGAAGAACAATAGCACACCCAACGCTAGAGAACGTTTAGAACGGGCAAAGACAAGGCAAACGAATGGGGTTTAAATAGGAAAGGTAACACTCACGTCATCAGCCGCGCCGTAGAGCGTGTCGCGCCCTAATTTGATATTAGGTGCGATATCTGGAACCACCACCAGATGGCGCACTTCCGCCGGTTTCCCGGCGTGTGCGCGTGGCGACGTACCTCGAGCGTGAGCGGGTGCGCGCGCCCGACGAAGAGGAACCACGAGCCCCTCGAGTCACCGCGGCAGCACCGGAGGCGGAACCACCGACGTCGGGGGACCCAGCGGCCAAGGTGAGTGCAGCGGCAGCGCGTGTCACCCGCCGGCAACCCGCATGTGGGACGGAGGTGGGGTTGCCGGCGGTAGCCGGAGAGGGAGCTGCGGCAGCGCGTGTAACAGTACCCCCCCCTCCAGGAGCGCGCACCGAGCGCGACGGAGCGGGACGAAGGGGGCAAAGAGCATGAAAACGAGCGACGCAGCAAAACAAAACGAGCAGGCACCCACGTCCGCTCCTCAGGACCGTACCCCTTCCAGGCAACAAGGTACTGGATACCATTCCGCACGCGACGGGAATCGAGGATCCGCTCGACAACGTACTCGTCATGGCCCCGGACGACAAGCGGAGCAGGGGGCTGGAAAGGAACGGAGTGACGGTTGGAGACGCAAGGCTTGAGCAGGGAGACATGAAAGGACCGAGGAATCCGCATGGTAGGGGGGAGGTCAAGGGACACGGACACGTCGTTAAGACGTTTACTGATGCGAAAGGGCCCGATGTAACGGGGACCCAAGGACCTGGATGGTTGACGCAAGCGGATGTTGCGAGTCGACAACCACACCATGTCACCCACTTTGTAATCCGGGGGAGGCGATCGTTTGGCGTCAGCCGCTCGCTTACAGCGATGCTGTGCATTGGAGAGAACATTGCGAAGGGAACTCCAATGTTTCCGCATGTCAGTCACTCGACGGTCGACCGCCGGCACAGCAGAGGAGGAACGAGAAGACGGAGGAGGCAGGATCACCGGGTGGTAACCCAATGCCGCAAAGAACGGGGTACTGCCGATGGATTCGTGCAGGGACCCGTTGTACGTCATCTCAGCGAGCGGGAGAAGAGATGACCAGTTGTCTTGTCGTACATTGCTGTACATCCTCAGGTATTGCTTGAGGGTTTGGTTCGTTCTTTCCGTTTGCCCATTGGTCTCTGGGTGGTAGGCTGACGACAAGTGGAGTTGTATGCCGAGCTTACGGCAAAGGTGTTTCCAATAGCTGGATACGAACTGCGTGCCTCGATCGGACACCATGTGTAGAGGAAGACCGTGTATGCGGACAATGTCTTTGATGAAGATGTCAGCCAGTTGCATAGAGGTAGGCAGGCGCGGCAAAGGGATAAAGTGAGCCTGCTTGGAGAAGCGGTCAACAACCACCAGGATGGTGGTGTTTCCTTGGGACCTAGGTAGATCCACAACAAAGTCCAGAGAGACGTGTGTCCAGGGAGCCGTAGGAACGGGAAGTGGATGCAGGAGGCCCTGTGGACGCGTCCGGGGGGACTTCTGTCGTGCACATGTATGACAGGCAGCGAGATAAGACCGGATATCCCTGGCCAGGGACGGCCACCAGAAGGAACGACGGATGAGGAACATCGTTTTCCGGAAGCCAGAGTGACCCGCCAGGAGGGAATCGTGAGCCCAGCGAAGGACGTCCGTGCGATATTTGGGAGGCACATGGAGACGGCCTGGAGGAGGACGTTCATTGGCCGGGATGGTCCTTTGGGACATACGGATTCGGCTCATCGTGTGCGTAGATAAGCTGGCGATGAGCCGCGTGGAGGGTATGATGGGGTCGTTGCAGCGCCGATCGTGTTGAGAATCGAATTGACGGGATAGAGCGTCAGCTTTGATGTTCTTGGTTCCTGGCCTGTAGGTGATGTAGAAGTTGAAACGTGTGAAAAAGAGCGACCACCGTGCCTGGCGAGGACATAATCGTTTAGCACTTTCAATGTACGCAAGGTTCTTGTGGTCTGTCACAACGACCACAGGTTGTTCGGTACCTTCTAGTAAGTGACGCCACTCCTCAAATGCCATTTTGATGGCCAGAAGCTCACGGTTGCCGACGTCATAGTTTTGTTCGGCTGCGGAAAAACGCTTGGAGAAGAAGGCACAGGGATGGTATTTAGTGGTTTGTTCTTTGCGTTGTGACAATATAGCCCCGGCACCGGTTTCAGAGGCATCGACTTCCAGGAGATACTGTTTTGTAGGGTCCGGACGTAGAAGGACAGGAGCCGAGATGAAGGCTTGTTTCAGGTTCTCAAATGCCTTTCTGGCTTCTTGAGTCCAGAGGGTTGGGTCAACCCCCTTTTTAGTCATGGCGGTGATGGGAGCCGCTATGGCGGAGTAATTCCGGATGAAGCGCCGGTAGTAATTAGCAAAGCCAAGAAATCGTTGGATGGCTTTGAGAGTACGAGGGAGAGGCCATGCTGTGATGGCCTCAAGTTTAGCCGGATCCATATGGAGACCGTCGGAAGAGACTATATATCCAAGGAAGGGCAGACTGGTTTTCTCAAAGGCGCATTTCTCGGCCTTGGCGTACAGACCGTTCTCCCGTAGTCTCTGTAACACGGCCCTCAGATGATGTCGATGGGTTTCAAGCGTAGGAGAGTACACGAGGATATCGTCTAAGTACACGATGACGTGGGACAGGAGCATATCCCTGAAAACGTCATTGACGAAAGTCTGAAATATAGCAGGAGCGTTACATAACCCGAAGGGCATAACGGTGTATTCTTCTGTATCTTTTCTCGGCCTCGGAGAGTTTGCGGACGGTTCCTATTTCCATAGGCTCATCTGAAGCGGAAACGGACGGAAGAGGAGACGAAGAAGATCTTGTGGGGCCTGGAGTGTAGGACCCCGGTCTTTTTCCTCTGTTGTGTTCTGATGACCTTTCCTGGATTCGTTTGTCCACCCTGAGACAGAGGGCGATGTACTCTTCGAGATCCATAGGTGTGTCGTGGTACACTAGGGCGTCTTTGATCTTTTCGTTGAGCCCTTTTCTGTAGGCGGCCTTGAGGGCGCCTTCTTCCCAGTTGGTCTCATGGGCAAGGGTGCGAAACTCCACAGTGTATTGGGCCAAGGTTTTACGGCCTTGCTGGAGGTCAAGCAGAGAGGACTCAGCGGTTTCCTTACGACACGGAGCATCAAAAACAGTTCGTATGGCTTCCATAAAAGCGGGACAGTCCTCAAGCAGATAGGATTCTTGCTCCACCAGAGGCGAGGCCCATAGCAATGCATCACCCTTAAGTAGGGATATGATAAATGATACCCTCTTGGATGATGTTTGGAACGCCTGGGGATGGTTTCGGAAGTGGAGCATACACTGGTTGAGGAAACCGCGACATTCCTTCGGGTCCCCGGAATACTTCTCGGGTAGCGGGAACCTAGCAACAGCCCCCATGCCCTCGTGGGAGGCCTCCCTATGAACCGACGGGAGGGCGGTCAGAGAACGCAGAAGATCGGTCATGGCGTCGACCTTTTGTTCCAGCGTTTGGAGCTGTGTAGACTGTGCGGCAAGACGCTGGTCTTGGAGATCCTGTCGGGCTTGCAGCCGTGCCATATCCGCGGGATCCATGTGTTGGCCCGTTCTACTGTTACGGTCAGGTAGACGAGGGATCCAACAATGCAGGTAAGCACAGCTAAAGAAAGTCCAGAACACAGTCCGAGGTCGAGGGCAACGGCAGGCAGCAAGGTCAAAAAACAATCCGAGGTCAGGGCAGGTAGATCAGGTGCAAAACGGTAAACAGGTCCGGGTACGTAGGCAGGCAGAGAAGAATCGTGGTCGTATAAACAGGCAAGGGTTCGGTACACAAAGCAGAGATCAAACTAGAAGAAGAACAATAGCACACCCAACGCTAGAGAACGTTTAGAACGGGCAAAGACAAGGCAAACGAATGGGGTTTAAATAGGAAAGGTAACACTCACGTCATCAGCCGCGCCGTAGAGCGTGTCGCGCCCTAATTTGATATTAGGTGCGATATCTGGAACCACCACCAGATGGCGCACTTCCGCCGGTTTCCCGGCGTGTGCGCGTGGCGACGTACCTCGAGCGTGAGCGGGTGCGCGCGCCCGACGAAGAGGAACCACGAGCCCCTCGAGTCACCGCGGCAGCACCGGAGGCGGAACCACCGACGTCGGGGGACCCAGCGGCCAAGGTGAGTGCAGCGGCAGCGCGTGTCACCCGCCGGCAACCCGCATGCGGGACGGAGGTGGGGTTGCCGGCGGTAGCCGGAGAGGGAGCTGCGGCAGCGCGCGTAACAACATCTTACATCCTGATTATACTATAATAGTAACTTTTAATGGGGAGATAACTTAACATATGTTGCTGAACAGTAATTTTTACATTTTTAGACAGCAAAAAACATATACCGAACCATGGGAGATGCAGGTCAGCCGGATAATTATCTACTAGGTTCCCTTGCTCTAAACGAGGTTCACAGGGTAACTTGTGGTGGTAACCACTGTTTGTTGCATGGAGTTTTTCCATGGGCGTAGCAAAGGGAGGGCATGTAAAGCTAAGTGGTCCCCACACCCCTATAACTAACACAAACACTAACACATTTACATAAAGATACGCACCATCACTCTAACACACAAAAACACAGTCACGTAACACATAGACACATTCACCCAATCACTTACCTTGCATGGAGCTATGTAATTGATTACGGTTGTTTCTATTGCGTTAGACTTTTATATATAAATATTTTTGAGAAAGGAATTACCTTATGGGAGTGTGGTTGATTCATATACAGTGTAGGCACTTTAGAAACAAATCAGAATTTCATGTAAACAAATCCATCTATCATACTTTTTATATGAATCATTATAATTCTCTTCTTCAGTTATCTCTCTGTGTTTTGTAGGATTTCTAGTGTAAACCTGTTTGTGAATCTGTGTATTATTATCGCTTAGTTTTCTAGGGTGTACCTAATTGTACCTAATGTACCTTCACAAGGGTGAAGGTAAATTAGAAGATGAGGCAGATGTTTACTTGAGATAATGACTTATTCATTTATTTTGCTACCACATTCCATTTTTCATTTCTTTACAGGCCATGGTACATCTGGAAGAATACAATGAGATGTTGGAGTCCATACTAAGATGGATAGACAAAGCGAAGATTTTAGCCAATGGCCATATCACCTGGAGCTCAGCAAGCCAGCTTCGGGACCAGTCCATGACATACAAGGTCAGTGAATGTTCAGGTTGATATATTTTTCATATGTCTCCCTAATTGCAAACCGTAATATAAGCTGGCAATTTAAATACAATTTTCTGTTCCCTGCAATTTCCTTTGATTTAATCATCTGCTGTTAGAATTTCCGGTAACTGGCAGTGCTGATGTTACCAATATTATTTGCACACATATCTTCACAAGATATAAACACCAAAATTTGCACATATATCTTCACAAGATATAAACACCAAAATATGACCAAGGGGATTAGTTTTATAAATTAAAAAATGGAAATGTTGAAAATTGCATAAAAATAAATTATAATAATTGGAATACTAATTGTTTTGTTACCAGGCTATGTTGGAGGAATCAAGAGATATCCACAGCGATCTGGATTCTATGAATGAGAAGACAGATCATCTGGCAATTGTGTATTATACCGAAGAGATGTCCCGACAAGTGTCAGAACTTGGACGGCAGACTGAAGAGCTACAGCACGTACTTAAACATCGTCTACAGAACCTCCAGGATGCAGCTAAGGTAGGAAGAGCTGGAGACCTGCAGACTTTGGTCAAGTCCTAATAGGCGTAAAATATTTCTACTAAACTTTTATGACTCTTATACCGGTATCTCAAAAAAGGTCTTCCCATGGAAAAGTAAATATTTTTCTTTGACAATAGAGTACGGTAAACAGTAATGTAGTGTGTTCCAATAAACTTGCTTAATCTAGAGGCCTGGAGGCTACCATGGTAAATCGTGTTTATGACCTTTTATCCTTAATGTGTTTATCTTTACTTGTATCTGCAGGATATGAAGAACTTTGAGACTGAAGTAAGAGCTTTGCAAACTGCACTTGATCAGGCCCAAACCACTTTGACCTCTCCTGAGCTTGGACGGCTGAGTCTAAAAGAACAGCTGTCTCATAGACAGGTAACTGGATGCGTAGTGTTTTGCTTCCCTCTGTGTGTTGCAAACAGTATATGGACAGTACTGTTGGCCAGGTTTATTTCTAAAGTACTTACTACTGTAAATATTAAATTAATGACAACAGAAGCCATTACTGATCATGTCAGCATTACTATACTTTGTATAGGTTCCGAGAGGAGCCAAATACATTTCCTGCATGGCATTTAGTTGAGGGTCATGTAAGCGTCACTATACTTTATGGGGGCAGAGCTTGTTTCAAAATTGTTGTGGCTTTACCAATTATAATATATAACATCGATAACATACTGAATTTCTCCCTCTGGAGAAGGAAACAGCTCTCCTGGATGTCTTAAATAGTGGGCACACCATGTGAATTTTGAATTTGGAAGTTGGCCATGCCCATTGTGTCCATCAAAAAGAAGCAAGAGCTGAATGCAGAGTGTGCAAATGCATGATTTTGGAAAAGCTAAGAGAAGAAGCAAATCTCTACAATTGTTAAAACGTGTTATATTGGGATTTAATTATAATTGCATGTTGCTGTTTATTATTTCAGCATCTGTTGTCCAAAATGGAGTCACTTAAGCCAAAGGTCCAGGCTGTCCAGGCCTGTCAGAGTGCCTTGAGAATCCCTGAAGAAGTGGTCACGAATTTACCTATATGCCGGACTGCTCTCAGACTACAGGAAGAGACCAGTCGTCTGCAGCACACGGCCATCCAACAATGCAATATCATGCAGGCAAGTGTACCGAGCCGACCTATGCGCCATTTATTCATTATACATATTTTCCAGTAACTACATACTAAAATAGAGACCAGACACATTTAAGTTAAATACGATAATGTATGTATATAGGCATTAATGGAACAGTTTAATGTCCACAATTCTCCCACTATAGAAAAAAATTTATATTTAAATAGAAGGAAATTGGTCACATTGATATCAATAGGAGCATTTTCCATGCATGCGCACGGAGGGCAACATGACAATTTAAAGGGACCACACAGCATTTCTGAATAGGAAGGACTCTTATTTTTCCACCCCCTGGTTCATGTTATACATAAAGATGTTTTGGAGTAGGGGATCCTTGCCGCTGTTAGCCCCAGTACTCTATACCATGCCATTTTTGGTCCTGTAGGAAGCCGTCGTGCAGTATGAGCAGTACGAGCAGGAGATGAAGTGCCTCCAGATCTTGATAGAAGAGGCGCATCGTGAGCTGCAGGATGCAAAAGTCACCACTAGCAATATTGAACAGCTGCAGATCCAGATCAAACGCCATGAGGTAACCAGCTTCCTTGTGTGTTTTTCATTCAAGTTTTTATAAGAGAATTCAAGGAGTAGCAGGTAGACTGTTTAGAAAATCTAAAGCCATGTAGGCTTTGACTTAAGCGAGTTAATGGTTGCTGTCTTGAAACAACAAAATGACAGCTTTGAAAAAAAAATCCTTTAATATAAAATACAGTCGATATTTTGTAAATATGTGATTTTGTGGCCACTATAAGAAGCCACCAAGCTGTCCATATTATATGCAAATACGATAGGTGAAACATTGTTTAACCTTAATTGCTAGCAGCGATATAGAGGTTAACCATTTAGCATACCTCCCTCAAAGTTATATGTGCATAATGTGATCAGGGGAGATCCTCTGATCTTCTTAAACGCCCCATGACGGCACAGTGGGGTAGCTCAATGGGACAGGACTTTCCCACTTAAAACAGGACACCTGGGATGTGTTCACCTGTCCTGCACATTTTTTTTAAAACATCCAGAAAAAAAAATCAAAAAATTTATGAGCCCCGATGCTAAGGATTACAAATTAACTAATGTGTTATTTCTTTGGCACAGTTGTTGAATGTTAGATATTTAAATGGGAACGTGCATTTTTGTTTCATCTGCAAACGGTTAACAGCTTTTTCCCGACGTACTGCGCAGGGAGTAGAGCTGTCATCTCTGCCGGTTAATGTTGCTCTTTCATTGTTTTAGCGTGGCCGAGAGCTGAGCGGGGCATATTTGTTAGCTGCAGTCATCACATGACCTCATCATGGAGACAAACGCATCTACCATCTGGGGCGCTCCGAGCTTGCAATACTCTAGTCTTATATTACAAAACATGGTTGCTTTATAGAAATCGGGCCGAAGCTGGATCATGCCCCCCCCAGCCTGCATTGTGCCCTCCTTTCTAAAGTCACGAAGCGTTGTCCCCCCTCCTCTTCCTCAGTGTCATGGCAGGACCTTGCTGCTCTGTGGTCTGTCTTTATTGTGCAGCTGCGTTCATGTTCACAGTCAACAACATCCTGCCTTTCAGCCACTGCCGATAGATGATGCAGGAGCTTGAGAGCTGCGATCTGATTGGCTAGATGCACCCAGCCTATGTTCCTGCCAGATACAGAATGGCAAGCAGCCCGATCCCCATTCTGCTTTCAATGTAACGCAATATTATAATCAATCTTAAAAAAATGTATTCGCAGGAACTGGCTAAGAAAATCAAGGGTTACCAGGAGCAGATAGCGTCGCTGAATTCGAAGTGCAAAATGCTAACCATGAAAGCCAAGCATGCGACGATGCTGCTGACTGTCACCGAAGTGGAAGGGCTTACGGAGGGGATGGAAGATCTGGATTCGGAGCTGCTTCCCACACACTCAGCTCACCCGTCGGTTGTTATGGTAAGGCCTGTGTTTATCTCATCTGCTTTTCTTTTCAGTTTCAATAGAGCCTAGAAGGAAACCATTGTTCCAGCTTCTCTTTTCAGACCCTTCGAAGCTGCATGCTCGTTATTAACCCATGCAGTACTTCAGTATCCCAGCATACAGGGCAACATTCATGAGTCCTACTTATAAAAGCGACAGTTCGATGAAGTAATAAAAATACTTCGTCCTGTGTAATGGATTTAAATATCGTCATCATTGTTATTATCGTGATTATTATTATGATGCTTTAAAGCCCTGGTATGGAGCTCTGTTTCCGCTGGTCCCCAATTTTTATTGATAGTAAACGGTATTGACAGATATCCACACATCACAGGTCTCCAATACCGAGTTATCATCTCTACTCTTACAGTCGTGTCTTTATAACCACGCAAACCAGAGTTTATTTATGCATTTGTTTCATTTTCACATGTTTTCCTAATATAGAAACATAGAATTTGAAGGCAGAAAAGATCTATTTGACCAATTTAGTCTTCCCCTTTTTCCCTGCGTTAAAGACTCAAGCCTTAATCAGTCCTTGGGTCTCATCTTAATTGAATAATTAAATTACCTCACTGTATTAAACCCTGCCACATCTGCTGGGAGGCTGTTCCACTTATCTACCACCCTCTCAGTAAAGTAAAACTTCCTCTGACCCCATTGCTTTAAATTATGACCTTGTTCTAGAATTCCTTCTCCTTTGAAGTAACCTTCAGCTGTTAGTAACTACAACTCCTATCAGCCTCAGTTAGTATATGGTTGCATGTGTCTGGTGCAAGATGTATTGCAACAAGAACTGAATCTTGTAGGTTATCTGGCCCTATCCTTAAACAAGTTATTGTAGGATGATATGTATTGAACATAAAATTGTGGCATTAATAATGACTATAATAGTTTTTATTGATTTTTATTTTAGGGACTTTTTATATAGTTATTGTTACATTATTTGCACACATAATTTATGAAATTGGTTAGAAGCTCATTTTTGTAAATATCCAGTGCAGAACTTTGTGGGTATCTCTGTGAAATTGTTTTGGATTATTGCTTGAAACAAATTATATTTAGTTACTATTCTATTTCTTGTTACTCTTGGGTTGCATAGTTAGACTGAAGTAAACAAATGTCAGTGATTTGTAATTGTTAGAGGGGAGGAACCATTATAAATTAATTAATTAGTGTTATCTGGCATCCCAGCCCAGCATCCAGGGTCGCTATCCGAAATCTTGGGGCCCAGTACATAGCCCTCCCATAAGCCTGCCCCATGTGAATCCCACTGGCCCACCCATCACTCTCTCTTAAGATCTTCCTATAAGCACACCTTATGAGAACAGAGGCAAGCCTAGGGTTAGTGGGGCCTGAGTGCAGTATATCTTCAAGGCCCCGTGACATGCATACTAACACCCAAACTCACTTTAACACCCACTGACTCCACCATTGTACACTTACATTCACACACCATTCTCCTGTTTCTCCTCTCTCCCTCCCAGGTGGCACTAACCCTCTCCTCACCCCTGACAACACCATACACTGACACACAAACTCAGAATAACATAATATGCAACCAAAACATTCATTATAACACCAAATACTAACACCTTATGTGAGCATTGTTACAGTGTGTCTGTCTGCTGTCAGAGTGGAGATAAGGATGTCGGAACATGTACATTCTTCTCCTTGCAAACAAAAAAACAGCTGTCTGGCAACCAGCATGACCTTTACATAAATGTCGATTTGGTCATATTGGCCACTTGACAACCTTGTACTGCCAGTTTGGAAAGTTTTAATCCCCTTTACTCGAGTGTTTTTGGGGAAGCACGCCAGAATGGCTCTTCATTATAGATAGATAGATATACAAAATACAAAAAAGTGAAGCGCAATATTCGAATTAAATATAAGTATTGCACCTTCTGGTGAAGTGGTGCTGCAAAGACACAGGAACAAACTCCCCAAAAATGTTCCAAATTAAACACAATCAAAACCACACAAGTGTCTGCGCACCCAATTAATAAGTGAGTAAATTATATGTGCAACACAAAAATAATATATACAAAGATACCCTTCCAGCGAGCGTTCCCACACACAGTATCCAAAAGGTTCGTATATAAAAGGAAAAGAAAAAAGAAAGAAAAAATTATGGTGTAGTATATCAAAGTAGGTCTTAAAAAAAAATGCTATTAAGCAGACCGGACCCTTCTTCTCTGAACTCTCTCCAATGTGTCAATGTCCTTTTGGAGATGGGGTCTGCAGAACTGTATGCGATACTCTAGATGAGGCCTAACCAAAGATCTGTAAAGTGGCATCATCACTTTACTTTTTTACGCTACTAATGCCTCTCCCTATGCAACCCAGCATCCTGCTTGCTTTTTGAGATGCTTTATTGCATCGTCTGCTTACCTTTAAGTCATCAGAAATAATTACTTCTAAGTCCCTCTCTTCTGTTGTTACTGACAGTACAGTGCCACCATTGCTATATCCTTACTTGGGATTTTTAGGTCCCAATTGCCTTATTCTTCAATATTAAACAGCAGCTGCCATATTCTTGACCATTCTTCTAACTTACTTAAGTGATTCGCCATTTGAGTTGTTCCACCTGGAATGTCTACCCTGTTGCAGACTGTTGCAAAAAGACATACCATACCATTAAGACCTTCTTAATAAAAATATTAAAAAGCACAGGTCTCGATACAGATCTGATCTGGGCTGGACAAATCTATGTTGAATTTGATCTATATAAGGTAGCAGGGCCGGCCCTATAATGGGGCAGACTGGGGCAATTGCCCCAGGCGGCACTTTAGAAGGGGCGGCACTTTGCCGCCCCAAGCACTTTTTTTTTTTTTTTTTGAAGCGGAGGAGAGAGAGAGAGAGGGGCACCGAGTGGTTTTCGCTTACCCGCTCGGCGCCCCTCTCTCTCTCTCCTCTGCGGCGAGTCTCCCTGTTCGGTCCAGGTGCCAGCTTGTAATGCAGAGCGCCGGAAGTGACGTCAATTTCCGGCGCTCAGCATTACAAGCCGGCACCGTGGCAGAGCAGGGAGACTCGCCGCAGGACTGTTTAAACGTAAGTACCGGGGGGGGGGGTTTATGGCGTCGGCGGGGGGGGCGGCGTTTTAAACTTCGACGCCCCCCCCCGCCCCCGGCGTCGGGGGGGGGGGCGGCGTTTTAAACTTCGCCCCAGGCGGCGTTAAGTCTTCGGCCGGCCCTGTAAGGTAGAATAGGAAGATATATTCCTAGTCAACAGTAAGATGTTTTCTTTTTTCTCCTGGAACTTGTCAAGCCTGGACAATTCATATGTGTTTACTGCTTCGTGGTGCTTAAATAATGTTTGTGTTTATTGTGTGTATAGTTTATCAGTCTTCTGAACTCTTACTCATCTCCTTGCTATCCTTTGGGCTTCTTCCGACATCTCTTCTGTGACAGATGACCGCTGGTCGCTGTCACACTCTTCTGTCACCTGTCACTGAGGAATCAGGGGAGGAAGGCAGCAACAGTGAGATTTCCTCTCCGCCGGCCTGTCGTTCCCCTTCACCTGTGGCTAATACAGATGCTTCTGTTAACCAGGTATCTCTAATCTTTATGTTTTCCAGCTATCAGAACCTATAATGCACAATTCCATTCTGTGATCTATTATATGTACTTTTCACAGTGTGCTGTGTCCTTGTGCTCCAACACATCTTCATTTTATACATTAGTCTCAGAATCCCAATTTCACTGGCAAAACCATAGACAGCATAATAAAATCTAGTATGCATTGTAATGCACATAATAACCCATTTTCTTATGAGCTACTTTTTAAGAATTATCATTTTCTGGATACTGGCTATATGAAGTGTCTCAGAACTTAAATTGATCTGTTACGATCAATATTTAGTTGTAATCACAAATATTCTATTTGACATTACACAATCCATTACTTATATTTATAGGGTAGTGTACTGAACATGCCTCTGTCAATAGAATAATGAAGTCATGTCGCTCAGATGCTAAGAAAGCTGAATTTAAAAATCTCTGCAGACAAATGTGTGTTATACCAGGATTCTCTGGAGCACTGATTTATTTGATTAAAACAAAGTCAGGTAAAAGAAGGGAGGGCTTTGATTGTTTTTTTTTATATAAAACCAGAAAACGATAATCAATAATACAATCAAACAGTAAAATATACGAGATAAATACAAAAGTAATACAAAAAATTCCTTCTTACTTTCTGATGACTTAGCAAATGGGGAGGTTGCTGTCATATGATGAGTTTCTAATATATATATATTGCGGTTTTATTTTGTCTATACCGCCATATGGGTTTATTAGGTTACCAAATTGTAAAACGTAAGCTTTAGGAAAGTGTCTATTTTAAAATATGTGTTCCATCTGAATACATTTCTCTAGCATGTCTAGTAATTTAGATGGATCTGTCTTTATTTTTCTTCCTTGCATGAGAATCTTTAAATACGTAAACATACTTGGAAACCATTAAGAAGCTTTTTTTCTGCTGTTCTGGCAACCGAAACATTGTGACCCATCAGCACTTTGTATGGCATGACTTCAGGTTGAAATAAAATAAGTCCAACAAAGTAATATCCAAGGTTTAGGTGTCCAACAGTGGTAATGTCTTAGTGAACTATACGGGACTTATCTCAACAAGGTGAGATAAGTGAAAAAAGGAAAAACGTCTACATGTTTAAATTATATCTTAAATTATTAGTTTCAGGTGTATTTATGTAGATATATATAAAGGGTTGCAGATACCTGCAGACTTGGTAAGGGCTAACATAGCACAGTAACACTTGCCACGCTTCTCCTAGGTCGACCTAGGACAAAATATACCACTGGAGATATGTATAAGTAGCACCAGTTTAACAGTTTGGTCTAGAATTGCTTTTAGTTTGTAACCAAAGTCTAGCATGAGCTGGGAGCTGCATATTAAGACAGTGGTAGCTTAAACAGAGATGCCCCATGATGACCCAAGCAAGTTATCTACCGTACTTTATATATAGAGATGGTGAATCATTCTGCTCTGATATAAATAATGGATTTTCAAGTAGCAGTTCAGTTATCCTGGTGGCCCGGCATTCTCTAATTTTGTTGGCCTTGACAAATATCTCCTATACTTAACATTGGCTCATTGGCTTGCTCCTCTGTTTTATTTTATTAACGAGCATGTTGAAGAATGGCAATTATGAGATAATTGCATTAAGACTCACTGTCTTAACTGAATGCATTATATGTTGAGGAAAGTTTTAAGAATTTCCCACATAGTCCACGCTTTATGCAGGGCCATGTCAGTCCTTTTTGCAGAAGTTCACCGGATTCGCCTTTGATTATACATAATGATATCAAAGAGATGAAATGTTCAAGTCTCATGGAAAGTCCCTATTTAGTGAATAAACCCCTATTTTCTTTAATTTACCTACAGCTTGTGATCTAGAAACATACGGTATATATATATATATATATATATATATATATATATATATATATATATATATATATATAGACTGTCTTAAACTTTCTTTAGTAAACTCAGCATGACTGCTATCATTTTTGGCTAGTTACCAAATTGTTGAGTCAAAATACTGATAGATGATTGATATCTTTCAAGTATGACATTAAAAAAGCAGGCCTACATATTTTTTTATACTTGAATTCAATCTAATTTATTTGTGTGCACAAATCTCCATAAACGAAATGGCAAAGAGGCTTTATGGAGAACGTTTGGCCAAAGACCTTGTATTCACCAATGATATTTCCAATCCCTGAACTCTGATTCTTGTATCGATACTTTGTCTACTCCCTGTGTACAGATATATTATAGCTTATGTTACGTGGGTGCTAGTTCATACTTTTTCTATAGCGTTCATGATAAAATAAAAAGCAGAACCATGACGTACCTGCATATGCTCAGTATTTGGAACTGGAGAAGGACAGTGTAATAGTAAAAAATGTATAGAATTGTAACATAGGATACTCCCAGATGTGATAAGTCTTTGCTCTTTGAGCAGGATTAATGGCTTAACTGAATTCAGTACACCTATGTTTAAATGCCATATGCCATATTACATGGCATTTATTTTGCTTTTTTCTATAGTTTTAGCTATTATGCTGTTTCAAGAAAAAGATACCAAATGCATTAAGGATGTTTCCCGTTCTATTATTGTTTTAAGTCTAGATGCCCATGGCCATCGCCTTGCAGTCACTTGAATTTGGAAGTGAAGTGCATGCTGGTGACATGTTTTCTGTTGAAAGTATGATGTTGTGCTTCATGCTCTTAGGACATTGCTTATTACCAGGCCTTATCTGCTGAACAGTTGCAGACGGACGCTGCCAAGATCCAACCTAATGCTTCTTCTCCACATGAGATGTATGATCCAGGACTCGAGGCAGCAGCGGACTCCAAACTGGATGATCTGCAGCGTTCATGGGAAACACTAAAAAATGTGGTGGGTTTTCCTTACCTAAACTCTGAATTTCCTTGCAAAAGTTTTATCATAGAATGTAATGCTGGCTTTCAAGGGTTTCCCAAGCAAGACCCTTTTATTTCATTGACATTGTGACTATTTACCATAGGCCAAAATGTTACACATTATTGTATCTCTTAAATTATGTGGATTTAATTGTTTACAGGAATTAACAGTATTTAAAAATGGTGCTTGCTCAGGTAACCTAAGGATTTTAACTGTAAACATCAAAAATGGGAATGTCAAATATAACATTAAAATTCATGGGCTGCTTGTGAACACCAAAATGTTATTGTAATCCCCTTAAAAAAATAAATTATTTATTTTGAAACTTTATTTTGAAATAAAATAAATGTATGTATTGTGTACACCATGCGAGAAAGCCATCAGCAATCACATGTTAATGGTTGTGATATAGTGTCTCTTAAGTACTTTTATGAGTTTAGCTGCTCTGCCTTTGTCTGAAGCGCATTAATTTGTCCCTAATTAGATTAGTGAAAAGCAGCGCACATTGTATGAGGCTCTTGAAAGGCAACAAAGGTACCAGGATTCTCTGCAATCAATTTCCACAAAAATGGAAACCATTGAAGTGAAGCTGAATGGGAGCTTGGAGCCCGGAAAGACCCCAGAGAGTCAGATGGCTGAACATCAGGTGAGAAGAGCTGTGCATTAAATGCTTATGGAAACATCTAATATATTCCAATAATAATAATAAGTCAAAACTAGGGTTGCTACATACCGCCAAGCAGTATCTGTAACAGCTAACGGGATAGAAGATTTTTATTATAATATAATATTTTGTCTGTCCAGTTAAACCTTTTGTCAAAACACTTATCTGAGCTTGGGCAAGGATCAGATCCAAATTGATGCACAAGAACTGATGAAGAGCTCTATAAAAAGTATGTGTGTAACACTAACCATGACCTTCTTAGGTTCATCTTGGAATCTGCAAATGAACTGTATTTGCATGAGTTTGTATTTCAAGATGTTTTAATGGGTTTTATGTATGTATTGGGCCCCCGCTGTAAACATTGATAAAAATAATGGGTCACACTTCTGGTTGGCTTATAAAATGAGGAGGTCACCTTGGCACCACTGGGCATATCATTTTTATTAGCTAAAAGCTGATGTTTATGTTTGATCACTTAATACCTCACACTTTGTTTTGTCTTAGGCTTTGATGGATGAGATTTTAATGCTGCAGGAAGAGATTAGCCGGCTGCAGGCGTCCTTTGCAGATGAGCTGGTGTCTGAATCTCTGGACGCTGATGCTGGCGATCAGTTGGCTCTACAGTCTACTCTCACGGTCCTGGCTGAGAGAATGGCCACTATCCGGATGATTGCTTCAGGGAAACGTCAACTCTTGGAGGTGGAAAAGTCACCTGTGTGTGTGTGTGTGTCTGTGTGTGTATATATATACACAAAAAGTGAACATGACTCTATCATGATCAGTTTGCTTCTTTAACTATTTGAACACTTTCCGTGTTATTTTTGTAGCTTCTGTAAGATGCCTCCTGTCATGTTTCTTATAAATCTGACACTTAACATAAAATATATTGCTAGGAAAAACTGAATGAACAGCTAGAGGAGCAACGCCATGAACAAGCTCTCCAGAGATATCGGAGTGAAGCTGATGAACTTGACCATTGGTTGCTGAGTGCCAGAGCTACACTGGACAATGTTTTGCGATCTTTTGAAGAACCACTGGATATGGAGGCCCAGCTTATTGATTGCCAGGTAATAACAGATCTGTCCTCCAAGATAGACAACTAATAGATTGTAAACTCACAAGAGCAGGGCCCTGTTGATTTTAATGTCTATTTTCTATATATTTAATAATGTGAATGTTATTATTAATTCTCACTGTTCCCTATAGAGATGGTGCTATGGAATCTGCTGAATATAGAATAATTTGATATCATATAAGGACCTTATCATCTTCGACTACTCAAATAATATAATGCAGGTTATTATAGGCTATGTCATTTCTCTGGACTGGACAGGTCATACTATGGGTATTATAAAGATCAGCAAAGAAAGAAAAGAATCAAGAATACTAAGAAATGCATCATTATTAATACAAATATAATATTAAATATTAATGCAACTATATAGTTTGTGTACATTATTCGTGAAGATATACATTTAACAAGGAATCTATTCAATTCCAAAACTAGTGTGTGTTTACACCATTTCACTAATTGACACAAGACGTAGATCTGTTAATGCAGGTCAATCTGTAAAGAGGATTGTGTAGATATATTTAGAGTCATTCAGAAATCTTGAAAGGCTAACAGCTTCTCGCTGCAGTACATGATTTATTTGTAGACATAAGTGAAGGAGACATGGTGATAGCAAAGGGTTTACCGTTTTGTTCAGTGCGTGGCGATGCCAAACTTGAAGAAAAGGAAAAGGCATTTGATAAACCCGTGTAAATTTCTTTACAGAGATGCAGCTTTAACTATGGATTTTAAGAAACCTTAAACAGATAATAGCATCTTCATACATGTATTGGATGGAATATCAAACAAAGATGACACTGTTCTTTTTTGCTGTTGACCCCTCTGACCTAGGACTTGTCAGCCGAGTGGCAACTTTATCACCATGCTTTGTTTCGTAAAATGTTTAAATTTACCTCTTTGTTTTCGCTGCTGCAGAACATGCTGCTTGAGATCGAACAGAAGGTGGTGGCTCTTTCCGAGCTCTCCATCCACAGTGAGAGTTTGCTAATGGAAGGCAAGTCACATACCAAAGAGGAGGCTGAACAACTGGCCATGAAGCTCAGGACCCTGAAGGGAAGTCTTTTGGAACTACAAAGGGTTCTACAAGACAAGCAGATCAGCATCCAGGTAAAGACCAGCATGTCTCCTGGTCATATCGACCAGTATGGTGTTGTAGGATCTTCAGCAAGAAAACATACCTTGTGTTGCCTCTTAAATGAATATCATTATTTCATTTTTTTTTTCTATGTTTTAGCATGTGAACATTTTTATTTTAATTTATGTTCATGTTTCCAAAATAGCATTTAGCTTCTGGAGGTTTTTTCTCTCTAATCCTTTTATTAGCTTACAATAACTAGCATTGATGCAACTGTCAAACATGCTGTCATAAAATGTGTGTACATTTTTTTACCCTAAATCTGTTGATGTGAAATCTATCTAAAATTATTATTATAATTTCCATCTTTAATATGAAATTGAAGAACCTAAAAATTAATGTAAAATATCATACATAAGTTTCATAAATGCTAGTACTACTGTAAGTCTCCTCTCTGTCAGTATTTCTACCATCTTTATTTATTTATTTATGAACTTAAAATGCAATAAGTCAGTATTTTTTCTTCTCATTCTTAAATTACTGTGGTTATCTAGTCATTATGGAGCCCCTCATAGCAAAATGTGAAACTGCTTGGACCTTGTGAAGCGTTCACTGGTTTCTAAGCATTTTAACTCAACATGCTTGATGAGACGATTAACACATGTACCTATGTCTTGTTTTATAGGCTAAGCTAGCATGGGGAGAGATGAAATCTCACGGGAAAGCAGAACATGTAATATGTCTGTTTTTTGGTTTGGGATGTGATTGTTATTTGTTGATCTTTCTACTTTTTACCAAGGGTGTGCTGTGCAAACATTTGCTTCTATTCTATTCCCTTTTTAATGCCAGTTTCTTCAAAAGGACACTATTATGTCATTTATAGTCACCAGGTGGTTTCTATAAACCATTACCAAATGCTTAAGAACTCTATTCATTGTCAGAATTTTGAACATATCTGTTTCACTACACACTGAATACAGTATTATTGTAGATTGTTTTATACACTTATAGATATTCATGAATTCTGACATTCTATGGAACTTGAATTAGATCTTCCATTAACTTGTTTTAACTGATACATTAAGCACAGTCACAGGGTTAGCAAGGGAAAATAGGATTATCATGTGCACAAACATACACATAGTTAAAGACTTATGCAAGACGTAATAGGGTCCCTTGAAGAGACCGATTTCTCTTGAATCTGAATAAATACCTCCTAAATTTGATTTCCATTGTATCTATATACTCTCAATAGTGGCCAGATTCCTAGTTTCTCTTAGGATTAATTGAACAAAGTTATTTTCAGGCTATCCTATACCAGGTGCATCTTTGGGAGGAAGAGCATGTCCTCAAATAACACTACTTTTTTGAAGTCTATCTTATAGTGTATATCTACGTGTTCTGAAGGAGAAGGGCATGGAAACACTCCCTGCTTACTACTGGTTTAAAGTTAAAAATGACTATATTTATAAAGCATTGGTATTTCTAGTTTATGTTGCTTTACTTGAGACATACATACACAATTCAGTTCAGTTAATAATTCAAATAGAAAAAAAGCAACTTGCAAATACTAGGTAAATGGCCATAGTGGGGAATAAACCATTACAAGCCAAGGTCAATGTTTGTAAGCCTTTACCTGCTTTGTAGAAGTAGTCAAAAGCCTACAGCTAGTAATGGGATAGTTACCATGCATGTCCCTGACACTGAGTCTTCAATCGTCGAATATATCAAACAGCCAAGAAAATAAAAATGTCCCACTTTCCCTCCTTGATGGATAACTAATCAATAAGTCACAAAGTCACATTGCAATCCTCCATAAAGATATGTCCACTAGCAACACCTCTAACTACATCCCTAAATAAATAATGTTCCTTTTTTGGGCAAGAAACATGCAGACCTATTGGCCCTTTTAACCCCTTTGAGGCCCATGACGTACCATGTATACCGTGAAAAGATGTACCCAGAGGACCAATAATGTACCTGGTATGTCATCTGTATAAAACAATGCCACGCTACGACTTTTGTGGTCATCAGTTCCCTAGCAAATTCCCTGCACTTCCACGCATTTACCAATCAATCACACAATTTATTTTGTCCTATACCGTAAAAAAAAAAGCTCTGGCCCTTAAGTGCCTGAAAAGCTGCATCTTTGCTCTGCCCAGCCCCCACTACAGCGTAGAGAATTTCACCCACATAAGCTCTGCTTTTTCTCAGCACTTGCTACGACATGTTACTGTCACTTTAAATACTGTTTATTAAATCATTTCTATCCAAACTGCTACTTGTATATTCCCTTGACAGTCATTTTGTAGAATTATGTCCGATAGACAGCAGATGCTCCTAGAACACACACCTCACTAAAAGCAGCAGATTAAAAATAGCACCAGATCCCTTATGTAGTATATAGTCCTAGTTTTGTCTTTATAACTGTCTATAATAGGCTAATACAAAAAGTTTTCAATGTTTGTTTATATTTTTTGTTGATTTCAGTGAGATTTAATTCCCGAGTATTACTATAATGTTGATGGCTAGTTATTTCTAGAGCCTTTCTTGGTAACTTGTATAAACTTAAACTTGCTAAACATAACTGAAATTGCACGCTGGTTTTCTGTAGACTGGAAAGTGCTATTTCCATTTGACTTTGAGCAAGGAGCGAAAATGTTTTTCATTTAGCTACAGAGAAGGACAAGCAGGGTGACAGAGGATTAATATATATATAGATAGATAGATAGATAGATATCTATATATATATATGTATTATTATCTCTTATTATTAACCCCTTAATGACAAAGCCCGTGCATGTACGGGCTCAAAATGCATTGTTTTCAATGGGTTTAGGGACCGCCCATTGTCCTTAAGGGGTTAAAGTTCTAGCTCTTTTTTTACTTCTGATAATCTTGGCAATCAAGGTATTTGGTGGTGGTTTACTGTAGACCCTTTTGATCACTTGTGAAAGTCACAAAAAGTAACCAAAAGATGTGTAATTCGTTACCTTGTGTCAAGGTCTTAACAGATACAGTACATATCTGGGGAAACAATTTTTTAAAACTGGAAGAGCTCGCCAAGTAAAATCTGAGAACTTTAACAAGTGATCATGTTTTCACAAGGTAGTGGTTTGGAAAGGGAGCCCTGCTCGCATCATAATTTTTCACATTTTCTTGTTTGCTTTGTTTTTTTTTTTTATTTAGGGAGCATTTCATGAGAAGGACGAGCCCGATTCTGAGTTGGCATCATCGCAAAGCCCTAGTGTCCAAGAATGGCTGGCCCAGGCAAGGACAACACGTTCATTGCAAAAACAGAACAGTCTGCAAAGGAAAAAAGTAAATAATATATATATTTTGGATTTTTTTATGATTTATTTTCCTACAAAAATAGAATTTTATCTTTCCATAAGGTTGCCAGGGTATCATTTCCAAGAGCTTTTAATAACATGTTTGTTGTCAACAAAACAAAATGCATTTCTGAACATGATGCCACTGACATTTAGGTAACAGGTGTGTAATACAACCCTTAAATTTCAGGGAAAAATAAGGTTTTCCAGGACCTCTGAGATCCCAAAAGGTTCCTTAGTGCTCTAGACAAACTATATATTGTACCGCTCTCCTGCATGCTCTTGGTCCCTAAGAGAGAACCTGATAGTGGTGTCCTCCTACCAACCCAGTGCCCTACGCAGCCTATTAGGTCACTTACATGCAGGGCTGGCCCGACAATGGAGCAGAGTGGGGCAACCGCTCCAGGCGGCACTCTTGAAGGGGCGGCACTTTGCCCCTTTATTTTTTTTTAAAGCCAAGAAGAGAGAGAGGGCGCCGAGTGGTTTTATCTTACCAAGTTGTCAGTACCCGCTCGGCGCCCCTCTCTCTCTCCTCTGCGAGCCCTCGGTCTCGGTGCCGGCTTGTAATGTTGAGCGCCGGAAGATGATGTCATTTGCGGCGCTCAGCATTACAAGCCGGCACCGAGACCGAGCAGGGAGACTCACCGCAGGACTGCGAAAAGGTAAGTATGGGGGGGGGAGGTTAGATAATGGGGGGCGGCAGGGAGAGGAAGGGTAGATAAGCGGGGCGGCATTTTAAACTTCGCCCCAGGCGGCATTTTGTCTTGGGCGGGCCCTGCTTACATGGTAGGGCCAGCCCTTCCTAAATATATATTAAGTCTCAATGTTTTTAATAAGAAAATGTACTATTACATACAGTAGTAGTCCTACGCTACCATCTCAGGAGGGGTTGGGGAACACAGCAGTGAATTCAAAGGGGGTATTATTGATTCCATGATGAAACTATTATAAGTCGCGTTCATGTTGTTAGAGGTGCCAGTAATGTAATTTTTTCTTACACACTAGGCGTTGGAACAAGAACTTGCTGAGCAGAAGAAATTATTACAATCTGTTGCTAGCCGTGGAGGGGAAATTATCAACCAACAGACGACCGAAAGAGTTAACGTCAGGTATGGACAATATCCTTATACAATATCATTGCTTGTGGCAAATTGTGGTCATTGAGAAGAAGAATGAAAATAATAACACACTGACAGAGAGAGAGAGAGGGGGTTAAGTGTGCCTTACCAGATGGTATGGATTGTTGAATTTCTCTCAAGTTCCAATGTTCGTGGCAGCTTTTGGTAGATTCAGGTGAATAGATGAGCACAATGTCATCATACTGAATCGTCACTGAATCGTGTACTTTGGTCAACCCTGAAATAGAGTAAGATTTTGTTATTGGGCTATGCAGTTTTATTAAGGAAAGTTATATTAAGTGTCTTGATACAGAATGTAAATGCCTTTTTTATTTAACCAGTGAAAGACCAGATGCCCTGTCCCATGAACTGGGTTTGGAAGGATTAAAGTCAGCGCCAGAAGATGAATTGAGAGTTAAATGGGAAAGCCTTCATCAGGAGCTCAGTACCAAGGAAAAGTTAATGCAGAATGCTTTGCAGCAGGAGCAAGAACACCCGGTAGTTATGATGTTTGTCTCCTTTAAAAATACATTGCCTGGGTTTCATGAAGTAGTACTTAAACATCTTATTGAGCACTAGGAAATCAGATTCTAAAGTGTGTTTCATAACCAGTAGATTTTAATATGTAAGATATCTCTGTTACAACAGCATCGTTTAATAATGCTAAGCAATATGTTTAGTGTTTTCCTGAAAACTTGGTTTGTTGGCAGGATTTTTGGAGAATGTCACAGACCTAAGGCATTTCTAAACTAGAACAGACTTAATCAGTGATGGCTTTTGGGCATCCACCGTGACCAAGCTACCCTATTGGGGATCACAGAGAACTGACACAGAGAAACCTTTACCAATCCAAGCTATTAAAATATAATGGCAAAATATCTCAGTGCATCAACAAAAGTGTCCTCCAGGTTTTGCTTGGTTAGGTAATTTCCAAGCCGTACTTCATACATCAGAAATCACATTTAGTGGTACAAATTTGTAATATGACTTCTTATGTAATCATTTTATCAGCAATGCTAATTCAATGTTTGTTGGTGCCTACATGGTGTCTGCCATGACCCCCTGACAACTACCTGGTGGAAGGTAAACATTACCCTATGTAGGCCCTTGATTAGTTAATATTGTTTCATTTCACAGTAATTGCTTTATTTTTTGCCTGTGTATTAAACACGTTAGAAAGATCTGAATAAAGAAATAAAAAAAAAAGACAGAAATGCACAAAAAGCTTAAAATATATAAAATATATAGTAATATGTGCAAGAATATAAGGAAGAATCTCATTCTAGTCTGGAGAACACTTGATTATGCTTTGTTTGTGTGTAATTTGCTAATCATATCTCCTATACTTTTAGATTTTTAGCCAATCAAATAGGATCGTGTCTGGAGTGCCTTTTTACAAAGGAGACAAGAAAGTCCAAGAAAAGTCATCTGTAGCAAACCTTCTGGATGGATTAAACCAAACCCTTGAAGATATATCATTACAGGTAAACCTGTGATTAATTGTAACAAGTTCATGTATATGTTCCCCTGGGCTTCGTCAAGCCAGCACGGATGCTAGACAGCCATACTGCCCTTTGAGAGCTTGGTTTCCTGTTACGCAAAGCAGCATCTTCTTGACTACCACATCCAGAAATAATATGGACCACAGTTAGAAGCACCAGTGAAAAGAGATCACAATTATTTATCTATAACATTGCCTCTAGAAGAACATATTTTAAATCATCTTACAGCTGGCTTGTTACTGTCCCAAATCTAATATTTCTCTTAGTTCAGTAAACTTCATGAATGCTGGTATTAAGTATTTGTTTTAAAATTCACAGTGGAAGCTGCTATTTTAATAGTTATCCCATGATTTTTACATTTATTCTTTACAGAACCTGTAGCTAGTTTAATAAATCAGGATAATTTGTAGGGGACAAATCCACTTGGCTAAAGTATGAAAACATTTGCCTCTGTGGCAGAAGACCTTGTCTTCGTGGTGCTTGTTTTTTAACTAATGAAGCCTCTAAATGTGTTTGTACAGAATGGAGGTGGAGAAAAGAAGAGTCTTCCGTTGGAGAAAAAACTGTATGACGCTGTGTCAGCTACTTCCACGTGGTTGGATGACGTGGAACAGCGCATTTTTGTGGCAACTGCACTCCAGCCAGAAGAAACTGAGACAAGTCTTTACCACCAGGAGGTAATGCTTACTTCTTCTTAGGAAAGTGGATGTATTTAAAACGTTCTATTTTTTACAAGCTCATTATTGCCATCATTCTATTAAATTTCATTATTAGCACTTTTCATTTTATAACATTAACATTCTGTTTTACTTTTTTTTTTACGCTAGACTTTGGCAAAAGATATAAAGGAAATGACCGAAGAGATGGATAAAAACAAGAATCTGTTTTTCCAAACGTTTTCAAGCAGAGGCGATAACCATGAGATAATAGAGGAGACTCTATATTGTCTTATGGGCAGACTGAATGCTTTAGAGTCCTTTGTAAACCATCGGTGCTGTCAAATGAAGGAGAGGTTACAGGATCTCATAACATTTCAGGTGTGATGTCTAAATGTAATGCTTTCTCTCAGAAATTACTTTTTATCTTGAGGCATAGTTAAATAGTTTCATTATCCTGACTCATAATTGTTTTTCTGTGTACTTGTCATGTCCTCTGTTACAGAATGATTTGAAGATGCTTTTTACATCATTGGCTGATAACAAATACATAATACTGCACAAACTGGCTGAAGCAGCAGAAAGTCCCGCAAAGGAGCAAATACAGGTCATCATTTATTATCTCGTCATGATTTTTCCAGGCTTTGACAGTCTTCTATACAAAATATCATAACATTCTGGGAAATATACTTTTAAACTTAGAATTACCCTTTTTAGTTTTTCAAGGTACAACTTTTGGCCATTTGGGTTATAACTTTTGCGTCAGTTGCAATGTGGGTTATATCAATTGCACCTTTCAGTATCAGCACTCTAGTGTCTTGTTTTTATCTTCTTACTGATCTACGTTTCCCTCTCTCTTGAAATCTTTATTCTTTTATATTTCATATTTCCAGGGATTCTGTCCTTTTCTTACGTCTACAGGAACCCTATACCAGATGGGTCACATTCCAAGATACCGCTAGCGCTGCTGCAAAACAGCTTTTAGGATCATGTGAACCATGCTTCTTCTGTATCTAGGCCAGCTGGGTTTAACCCTTTCCGTTTAGACTGATGTGCAGAAGCCTTGCAGAGCATAGCCTCCTCTTGAGGCAGGAAGGGTTAATAATGTTTTTGTGTTTTCTCTAATAAACCGAAGCAGTCAAAGAAAGCATTCTGAATGGTGGAACCATTTGGCTTTGTTATTCATTTATTTTACAAAAAGGCAATAAATATATATATATATGTAGTGTAAAAAGTACCAGTGTTCCATTAATATATTTTTCTTGTGCAATTAACATGTAAGGGAAAAAACACAGGTTTTAGAACTAGGCCGTTACCTCTGTATGCTACTGCAGGTTTTGTGCTTCCAAATTGATGTTGACTCTCGAGTAGCACTTTTGACACATTCAAAAAGATCCACTGGCTTAATTAAAAATTGTTATATATATCCAAGATCATTTGGCCGTTCCCACATACCTGCGCAAATTAGGTTCCACCCTGGCTAATATTAACCCCTTAATGACAAAGCCCGTACATGTACGGGCTCAAAATGCATCGCTTTCAATGGGTTTAGGGACCGCCCATTGTCCTTAAGGGGTTAAATCATGATGAAACTACCCGTGGGTGGCAAAGTACGTGATCAACTTTTTCTCAGTATAGCAGACTGTCAAGAGGGGGCCTGGGATCAGTATACATCCGTAAGACATGTAAGAGAGCATTTCAAATAGAGACTTTGAATGATTGAAATAGGAACAAAATAAACAGAAATACTGCAGTAAAACAAAACAAAACAAACAAGAAGACCGCCATATGAAGATCAGCAAGTTATATCAAACCATCATTTCAAGGGATATTATGTGACATGGTGACAATCACAATATAAAACTAGGTTTCCATAATAACCATGTTTTAGTTAGTGGCCATTTTTGAGATGAAACACATGAAGCAGATTAAATAAATTTTATTACATATATTTTGGGGAAAGCACAACATAGTAGCCTTATAAAAATGAGCATTGAAAGACAAAACAGTTGGGAAGATTTGCTTGCAAATTCTTGATGAAGCTCATTAACGAAACTATTGGAACTGCCATTTGTAAATTTTCATATCCTCCTATGATTTCGTGACTATCTATCTACATTCACAATGAAAGGCAAAATAGTTGCTTATTTTTAATAATGAAGTGGTTAGCGAGATTCATCTACAGGATGCTGCTGTTTTCCTTCTTTAGTTTAGTCTCGTCTGTTAAGTTAGTTTGCATTTTTGTACTAGAGATGAGTGGGGGTTACAACATCATCATGTTTCTTTTTTCAATAAATTCAGTAAACATAGCCTTGTCTGGTATGCATGTAGTGAGTAGTTCATGTCTAACAAGTTAGTCGCCTCTCTCCGTTATCTTCATCACTGCTTTATCTGTCCATATATACGAACTGGATTCTTGTAGTCAACTATAGTGGGCATGCCATCAACATCATATTAAATAGTATGCGACACAAATAAAGCAGCCATTTTGTACACATAGCTGTGTATGGGGCTGCATGCTGTCATTAGAGTCCAAGGTTGTTCTGGTCTGATGTGACATAAAGGGAGTAATATTTTTATACACGTGTCTAGTATGGGTAAAGTTTACCTCTCATGTATCATGGGTGAGATTAGTTGAGACATTACACATTCCAATGTGATCTCATGCATCATAGTATCCCAGTAATCATGAAACAAGATGTATTGAATCCTACCTGAGGATAGACAGACATAAACTAAACATAAAATTAAAGTCTGAGAAGCTGCAGCAGGTCACTACCACCATTCCACAAGGCCTATGGTTCGTATTATATAGTATGATATTAGGAAGTACAGAGTTTGGGAAACCTTTCTAGTTAGCCAGCCTTGCTAAGTTGGAAAGGCTGACCATAAAATCACTTGAAGATGTTAAGGAAAATAATTAATTAAAACATAATAATAATAATACAATCATGAAGATACCAAGAATTTAAAGGCCCAAGCTATTTAAGAAAATGTGGACACTGTGTGTTCACTGGCACTTAAGTAAGGGCGCCCCCATTTCCCTAATTCTCCTGGCATAGACGGTAATGTAAGCCACAGAGAAAGGGTTACATCCATTCTTCCTATGTTAACACAAAAACACAAACTTTTTTGGTTTAACACACTTTATTTTGCTGTTATCCGTATGATGTTGTTTCATCACTTCATGTTCATGGTATATCTGATATGCTTGTTTTGTTCAATTCACGTTGTCATACTAGATAATCAGTAAAACAAGCGGTGCGTGTTACAACAGAAAGGTTTTTTCATAGGCTACATATAAAATATTTGAAAATATTCTAGGCCTTGGTTGCCTCTACCAAGAAGTCATAAAGTGCCATACTGAGCGCTCTTTGATAAATGGGAATACAGCTCTGATTTTTTTGATGGCCAAAATGTAATAAAGAATGCAATGCTTAGCACCTAGTCTTTATATCAAAAAACATATAACAGATGAAATGATTGCATTATTGTTATTGGAACACCTCCTTCGGTGCCACATTAAAATTGATTATAAGTAGGCACTGCATGCGTATTCTTACATTCACGCCGGCCGCCATTAGTGGGTCAATGCCAAAGGAAAAATGTTGCTGCCCGGGCTTATAGTCGGGTCATGCATCTACATTCCAGTCAAATTATTTCTTTCTTGGAGAATAATTCATTACTTTTACTACTCTTTTACATTGAGATTTAGTGTATTCAGAATTACAAAGCAATCAGAAAAAATGAGTGCCTGAGATAGTCCTTAGAAAACTGCATAAATAGCACCTAATCCCATAAAATGGTGGTATGGGTCAAGCTTTTCACGGCCCTAAATAACCTTAAGTGTCCCCATGCCTATATTTAACCACATCCAAGGATACATTTATCACATTTTGCATAGTGCTCTGTCTGTGTCTTCTCTCTGTTTATATGAAAATCTGATTTTTTTTAAGCAAAGATGCTTTAATGTATTGGTAGGACCCAAGCAAAGCTAATGGGCTGAATTCAATGCCAAGATAAATCTAATTCAATAACTAAAACATTTTCCGATTGTAATCTATGGGAGGATTGCTTTTTGCAATCACCTTTGATTGTTCAATTTCTATGGGTCACTCATTGGATTATGTCCATATTAGTTGTCGCGTGTATTCAATTTTTTAATCATTTATGCACAATGCGTTCAAATGTAGTCGATATCCAATGGTGGTTGACTTGAAAAAAAAGTATGATGTAACTGTGAGACCCTCTCAACTGCCTAGACCCGAGTTAAGTGGTTTGAGGGTAAACCTAACCCTATAATACAGGAGACCATATTCATGGTGAACATAGGCATAGCCATTTATAGCCAGAATACTTTTTAATTAGTTAATCCTGCTGTTTATTCTAGTTTTGGTTAAGTGAGCCAGTGTACACTATTGGTGTCTAGTATATTTATATCGTCTGAGTTGCCTAACCACAAAGCTTATACTGGAACTAACATTCATATAACACTGGCAGCCATTTTCATATCCCCCTATCAGATTGTGACACCTGCGGGTTTTTCTTTTTATGGATGGCGATGTTGGCAATTTCCTTATTATTTGTGAGAAGCCTTAAGTCTCCCACACTTAAGAGGAGAAGTACAGATCTTAAAATGGTCAAATCATGGTAGCTGTGATGAGAGCTTAAAAATCTATGACGTATTTTCTCCCAATTTGCAAACACATCGTGTACATGCTTTTTTCCTTGTAAATATGAAATTTGATCACAAGCTTAAGGACATCTTACATTTTACAGGCCATCTTACAAGCAGAAGAAAGCCTTAAAGAAATGGACACGGAAATAACAGAGCTAAAGAGACGTGGGGACAGATTGCAAGTTGACCAGTCGTCAATGCAGGAACTTTCAAAACTCCAGGTTTGTGCTCTTGTTTATTTGTATTAATAGTAGAAACATGCATAGAATTTGAAGGCACATAAGAACCATTAGGGCCCCTCTAGTCTGCCCATTTTGTTGCAAAAAAATGTCAAACTTTATTTTCAGGATAGCTTTATGATGACTTCATCCATGTTTAAATTCCGTAAGTTCTACCACTGCTGTTGGAAGACTCTTTCACTTATTAACTATTGTGGGTGACCTGGGCAGGAGGATAGTTGTGTCCCTCGGGCTGGTACACATTCTTCAAACAGGGCTGGTCCAAATTGGGCCCTCACACTCTGGTAGATGGAGCTCAGTGGGGTCAGGTAACACAATGTTACGTGATTCACAGTAGTAGATATTTCCCCTATCAACCTCCCAGTAAAGTTTGCTTTTAGAAAGCTTATGCGGCATGGCATCCAGGGGCACACTTATGCCAACATGGTCATGTCATACAACAAAAAATCTGTGAATGATTCAAAAAGCATATAACATTTGCTATGCAATTTAGAGACACTAGGTGGAGGGATAACGACGTAAGTTATATCGCTGTTTAATTATTCACCAGGCTCCTGGGTTACTTTGTTTATAATAACCTGCTCCCAAATATAAGTTTTGAGTATAGTATAGAATAGAATTCCACACATCAAGTACGGTATTTCTCAATAGCCAGTATATTTTGCTATAAGATACATCAATTATTTTGCAGCCATCTATATTTATTGTAGCAATTGTAAAGGTATTGGTTGATAGTCTCAACAAAGGTATACTCCAATACCTGTAAGGCTGATGATGATTATTAGGTGTTGATTATGTGTCTTTCCCCAGGATACGTATGATGAATTAATGATGATCATTGGCTCAAGAAGAAGTGGATTAAATCAGAATCTAGCTCTTAAGAGTCAGTATGAACGAGCCCTACAAGACCTGACAGACTTGATCGAGACGGGAGAAGAGAAGATGTCAAAGAAACAAAAGTTTATAGTGTCATCTAGAGATGAGATTCACGCTCTTCTAGAAAAACACAAGGTAAACTTTCCTTTTATTTATTTGATTTTAGCACAACAAATCTGGCTATTTAAAGTTTAGATTTTTATGTTGGAGTAACAGGTATACAGCTGGATTATATGCAATCTGATCACATTTGAAAGTATTTCTCATTTCTGTCATCCAGGAGTATTTCCAGGGCTTGGAATCACACATGATCCTCACCGAGACGCTCTTCAGGAAGATTAGCAGTTATGCTCTACCAAGGGAATCCATGCTACATTCTGAGTTAATGGACCAGGCTTCGGCTGTCATTAAACAGGCGCATAAGAGAGGCGTAGAACTGGAATACGTTCTGGAGGTAAAGTTATAGGGGGCTGTGGTTGGGGCAGCATTACTTTATTGTTCAACCTAAATTGCTGAGCCGGTGGTGGCCCTGAATTCAGCCCTCACAATTGAGCTGAAATAATGATCAGAAGGCATCCAAGGCACCATGAAGACTGGAGACCATGGTGGGCTACACCAAGAAATAAGCCTTTTCTGTGGGCCAAGACCATTTTATCTGGATGTTTTTTAACATCTCTGCCTAGAATTTTAAATGAGATGTTTGATTTCTGGTAAATGCTAAATGATCTAAGCTATTTTTAGGCTTAAATCTGCTTTAAAAATAAAATTACATCTTTAAACACTTGTTTATCTTAATTGTTAGAAAATAGTTGTGATCAAAATATGCACGTTAAAACATTTCATGCTGTTGCACAGTACGTAGTTAGAGTGACTTTTAAATCTGGGCTAAATCAGGATTTGTAGAGCAAACCAGCAACCTATAATTATCACCGTGTCCTCCTTTGGCACCAAAAGCCCTTTTTACATTAACATTAAGGTAATTGTGGTCAAAACTTACAATATCGTATTTGGAAGCTGTGTTGTATAAGTAGAACAGGAAATAAAAAAGGTCTGATGAATTGTCTTCTTCTCTTTAGTTTCAGGAACATGTTTGTTAATCCTCTTTTATTTTGGTCATAAAAAAATAAATATGTAATAAGACAAGCAAGGTTGCTGTTTTCTTAATGACCACCTACCAGAATTGCATCTCATGACTCACGGTGCCTTGCAGCTTAAATCCCATTTTAATTGATCAATTAATATTACCAGTAACGTACAAGTTTGTTAATTTTTAGTATTTCAGCGCCTTTTCTTTTCTTTCTTTTTTTTTATAGAGATGGATGCTTTTTGATGAAAAATATGTACAACTGAGAAGGCAGCTGGAAATGATTGAAAATAATATACCAACAGTTGGACTGGTGGAAGAGTCTGAAGAAAGGCTTTCAGAAAGAATTCAACTGTACCAGGTGAGTGTTTTGTCAATAGGTATAATGTAGGAAAACATACAAGGATTGGCATCTTGCAATATTTAAAATACGTCCCAAACCAAAGCTTATTCAGTTCTTTTTTTGGGTTAATTATTATTATTATTATTTTAAGATTTGTCACCTTTAATATAAATAGAGGTGGGAATATGCTTAGTAACTATTGAATGTATATATATATATATATATATATATATATAATATGGCTACAACGGCTACTTTACAAATAATAATAATACTATCCTTTTTTACACTGTCAGAACTGTAAATAATGATCAACATAAGCAAAAATGACAATAGCTCTCTCTTTCATGATCTCCCCTCCAGCGCTTTAAGTTAAGTTTAATGGAGTATCAGCCGAGGGTTTATCAAGTCTTGGAAGACGGCAAACGACTGTTGATGTCTGTCAGCTGCTCTGAACTCGATGGACTTTTGAATCAACTGGGAGAGCAGTGGTCAAAAAATACCAACCGGGTGTCCAAGGAACTCAGTAGACTGGAGGACATACTCAGACACTGGACAAGGTATATCGACATGTTAAAATAAGTGTACTTAAAACTTCACATTAAACTTGAATTATATTTGTTCAGATGGATTGATTCACAGTCTTCTTCTTCTAGATATAAGAATGAATATGCTGAACTTGTTCACTGGTTGAGATGTGCCATGGATCGACTTGACTTTTGGACAGAACAGTCTGTGACTGTGCCTCAAGATCTGGAAACAGTTCGAGATCATCTCAATGCATTCTTGGTTTGTACATTTAGTGTAGAAATCGTGTTTCACTTCTCTGATTTTGTAAACCTTTCTGTATCTGCTGGTGCTTGTCCTAACTGGTAGTTTTTATTGTCACATCAAACACATTTTAAAAGTATCGCACATTCAAAGTCAATTCATCACATATCCTTTCTGCAGACTCTTTGGTGAAACTAAATGGATGTTGTGCCCTTGCAGACCACCTGAAATGCACAATGCTGTTTCTATTCTCCACAATAATTATCTACTTGTGTATTTTCAGTTTGTCTCAACACTATTTTTTTATGTTGTTTCACCAGGAATTTTCTAAAGAAGTTGATGCCAAATCATCCCTGAAATCGTCTGTTCTGAGCACTGGGAACCAGCTACTTCGCCTAAAGAAAGTAGATACAGCCGCGCTCCGTTCCGAGCTGGCACAAATAGATAACCAGTGGACAGAACTTCTCATACACATCCCTGTGGTACAAGAGAAGCTGCATCAGGTAGGACTCACAATTGGAGAAAAAAAAACCTGAAATATCTGTCAAATTTCACATTTTATTCCAGAAAATGTATAATTTCCTAATTAGCAATTTAAAAAATGTTCTTTTTTGCTTTTTAGTTCTCTTTTGTGCACCTGTCAGATTCAGAAAAATGCTTTATAACTTACTGGTATTAACATCCACAATACATTCTGTGAAATAGATTTGGATGTTGTGTGAACACCATACTACAGTATATACCATATGTATTATTTCTATTATAACCTTGTGGGAGCTTGGACCTATATGTGGTCAGATGCTATATATATTCAATGACATGAATGATCTTCTTGCTTTTGTCTTCATGAATTACTCATGAAGATCAAACAGATCTTACATTTTACATCACACATGATGCACTGACCCATTACATCATTTTTTCTTGTTCTTCTCACAAGCAGCCAGTAAAATTGTCTCCAGCAGATGGATCAGCATGTTTATTTTTAGAATGTATTAAAATGTTTAATCAGCATTTGAATTTATTTCATACAATAATACATTGGTTACTTGAAAATACAGTTTATTCACTCCTATCGTGTTTGGCAGCTTCAAATGGACAAGTTACCTTCTCGTCATGCTATTACTGAAGTCATGACGTGGATGAGTCTGATGGAAAATGCAATAAAGGAGGATGAAGAGAATATCCGAAATGTTGTGGGATGTGACGCTATTCAGGAGTATCTCTTAAAATACAAGGTACTGTAATGTAACAAACACCACTACCGATACAGTCGTGGCTGTTTCTCTATTGCCATATAATGCTCCTAACAAAGCAAGAGATCAGCGCACACGCAGCAACTACTATCTAAAAATCACCTATCTGAGGCATAAATATTGGGGGTTCCGTCACACCATGTGGCCACTGTGTATCCCGCCACTACATAAGCCCCGATTGTGGCTGTATTGCTTACTGAGGGACATTTTAAAGCCCTCTCTGTACACCATTTATGAGGCGCCTGTCCGGCAGGTGGGGTGCTTAATCCTAAGGCTTGGTCAGAACCTGCAAATAAGCACAAAATATACAGAAAGGGAAGCACACCTTAAAAAGCATACATGTTCAGATTCCGGGGTGCTGCTGAAATGACCATCACTGGTAGGAATTAATATTTGGGAAGCCACGTTTTGTCTTATAACAAATCATAGGGCAAAAAAAAGGATTTGCTTGCACCAAATATACAAATGATCCCTTTACTTACTAAACCATTTCTACTTTGAGAGACATAGATGATGAAATCCTATTAGCTGCCTGTCTTGAAAGCAGTCCTTTAGTCATTAAACCCCATTCTGTATACTGCTGGTGCAACATGGACCTCTTTAAAACATTACAACAGAGGTATCCTATATTCTTTGGTGCAATTACTAGAATGTATCAGTTCCACAACCTATGTGTTTGTAGAATAGACCTCCCCAATTCATGCCATTCCAATTTCTCTCAGTGGTTCCCCATAAAACACATCTCATACCACATGCCTGCACTTGATGGACACACAGAGGCGAGAGAAAGTGTGACCATTATTTTTGTTTTCCTTCATCTCAAATGTGCATATTTTGTTTTCTTTCAGGGCTTTAAGATTGACTTGAACTGCAAGCAGTTGACCGTGGACTTTGTCAATCAGTCGGTGCTACAGATCAGCAGCCAGGATGTGGAGAGCAAACGGAGCGACAAGACGGACTTTGCTGAGAAATTGGGAGCTATGAACAGACGCTGGCAAATCCTACAGGCCAAAATAAGAGAGAAGGTAGTGTAACCTCTGAGGTAGACATGCTGGAATTGTCTCATGCATGATAAATATTCCCAATTTTTTTAATTTTCAACTTTAGCAACTTAGGTCCTTTGTTGAAAGAAATCACTTGTGCTGAGAGTCAGAAAAATATTCATATTTACCCTGTTTTTCTTTTTTATCCTCTTTTTTGCGGAAATAATACATAGGAGCCTTGATAAAATGTAAAGATTCTGATTAAATGTCTATTTTGCGGTTTCTGCACAGATCCAGATGTTGGAAGCGTTGCTGGAATCTTGGACCGAGTATATAAACAATGTGCAAAGCTTGAAATCTTGGTTTGAGAAGCAAGAGAAAAAGCTCAGGAAACAACAAAGTATTGGTGACCCAGCTTCGGTTCAGAACAGCTTAAAAGATTGCCAGGTAATGGTCACTAGAGTAACTAGGCTTTCCTTTCAACACCAGAAGTAACTTAAAAGGAGTGATGGCAGCTAAAATTGATATGCAGGTGGTCATAATAACATATCCAATTTACACATCATATTAAAAGCCTACATTTGAATTGTAAAAATTTGTTTTGGATCATTAAAAGTATTTAGATACTGGTACTGAATTTGTCTATAGTTTCTCGCTTCTTTACTTTTTTGACAATGCCAACAATGTGAAGCTATTTCTTACACGTGGTTCTTAAAAAACATATTACAATCAAAATAGCTCAGCCTTTAAAAAACAGCTACTCAAATTGTAAAGCAGGGTAGCAATGTTGTTTGGCGTAGATTGCTAAGCCTAACTTAGGTTAATGAGTGAGAGAACCTCTTTACTTTAGAACCGAAGTGTCAAACACCAGGCCTTGAGGGCCATGACTAAAGGCCTGGTGTTTGACACTTCAGGAAGGACTGAAGGATCTTGATATGTAGAGGACTAGTATGAAACAAGAAGGTCACAGGCTTAGATGTAATGTGATGGAATTCTATTTCACTATTTCGAATATGTTTCTACATATTTTCTATATATATATTTACTTATTTTTTAGGAACTTGAAGAGTTGGTGAAGGTGAAGGAAAAGGATGTAGAGAAGGTTGAGCAGTGTGGGCTTGCCTTGATTCAGAACAAAAAAGAGAAAGTCACCGCTGTAATAATTGACACGCTAAGAGAACTTAGCCATTCTTGGGCTAATCTGGATCACATGGTGAGTTTGCCTAGCTTTGAGTTATTATAATTTTGAACCTTCAAGTGTATGTTAACATACCCAAAAAGCAGGACAGCATGGTCTATTTTTTTTTATTTGACGCAGTAATAAAGGTAGTGATATACACTATATATATGAGCATTGACCTTTTGTCTTCTCTTAAAGATACTACATTAGCTCCTTCAAATTACATTGCCTTGCTCAACAATATTAAAAACTACATTTCAAAGTATATGCACATGTTTTTGAAAATTGATTACGTTTTGGTAAACATGGTAGCTTACAATGGTAAGCGAATAGACAAGAAAGGAAACATCTGTCATCATGTGGCAATATGGCTTATAGCTCATTATAGAACATCTACAGTGGCCAAGATCTCTACAACATAGTTTTAATCTATAGTTTCAGAGGAAACTTTCTTAATTTCAAATGGAAATGGTAGAAAAGGGTGTTGTTAGGGCTACCTAGATGACAGAATAAATTTACTGATATTATTGGAAAACTAGTATTGCTAGTGCTAACGCTATATTCTGGCCTAGGCTTGCTGTTGATCAACAGGCTAGTTACAATGGAGATTTCTGATCACCCCAACTGTCCCATTTACAGTGTGCTATGGATCACCCTCCATACCACGCTGGAGCTGAAACACGCTGACTACCATTAGAAATATCACTCTATTGGAAATGATGGGGAAAAAAGATCATTTTTTTAAATGGTTGCAGTTGACCATGTGATTCTGGAAAATTGTAAGAACCTTGGTACAATCAAACATATTTACAAGAGTGTGGCTGTGTTTTCTTACAATATTCTTTTTATTGTACATCATGTAATTTTAAGGTTAAAAAAACAATAAAAGATATCAATGGTTATTTTTTACATCATTTTATTGAGCATTGAGGAGTGGTCATATTTATCTTCTTTTAAGATTTCGCCAGAAATGCAGAGCTCTCAATTATGTTTTTAAGGGTTAATTTGTATTGTGTTTCTCTGCACGATTAATAAACTACACAATGCCAAAGAAATAAACTTCAAAGGTACAGTGTTCTGTTTGGTCCAGCTATTATCGTTATGTGGATTGAGATGTAGTGTAAATAAGATAGAACAGGGATTGAATTCACAAAAGCAGACTCCTACCAAAAATGCTAAAGCTTTTGTTCTTTTATTCCCCTGAAGACATTGGCAATGAAAGGATAATAGCAGAAGAAAGTCACTTTTGTTTTATGTCTGTATTGTTTCTTTTAGGTGGGTCAGCTCAAGATATTGTTACAGTCAGTACTTGATCACTGGAGCATTTACAAGGAAGTTTATGATGAGCTAAACAGTTACATTATGGAAGCCAGGTATTCCCTGTCCCGCTACAGGCTGTTGACAGGATCTATGGAAGCGGTGAAGGTTCAAGTGGACAGTCTTCAGGTGAGGAAATTGGGCTCAAAGGATCACTATTGTTCCTCAAGGGTAAAACCAGCACAGCCTACATCTTTTCAATCCTTGTTGTTCAGCTGACAATAGCCTGTCCGCAAAATATTTTTTTCTGTTGAATTACATCATTTTATGGTGTGGACCCCCAAACATCAGAGCACATACATTGTAGACTAGGTATCATGTCTTGAAGTAGACATGAAATTTAGAAGCTGTGTAATGGAAAATCTTTCTGAAATACACAAATATAAGGCCTGTCTGTATACTAATGTTTTTCTCTCTTATATTAAGTTTTTGAAATCCCTGCTAATTCAGCTAATACTATCCATTCATGGGCATCCTTTCCCCAAAAAGTTTATTTATTGAAATTTGTATATTTTGGAGCCCATTATATTTTCATAAATACCCCACTTAATATAGTCTAAATAATTGTGTACATTGTTTCTGAGTAGTTTTTATTGTAACTAGGTGTTGTATAGTAGCCCATAGCATTTTCCTATGACTTTGGCATATGGAGTGTTTTATTCATGAAAGCTCTTTATTTTATGTTGCAGAACCTGCAGGGGGAGTTGGAGAAGCAAGAGAGCAGCTTAGACAAGTTCAGTTCCATAACCAGCAAGCTCTTGAGCGAATGTAATTCATCTGTAACAAATACCTTTAACACTACTTTAAAAGAGGTCACAGAAAGGTAAAAAAAAGCAACTAAACATGGATGTTTTCTGGTTCTTTACTTGTTTCCTATTTTATTGTCAAATCCTGAGACATATGAACATTACACGCTGTAGTTAAGAATCCAGTTGTATGATAATGATTTTTTTTAACAGATGGAATAATTTGCTAGAGGAGATTTCAGAACAGCTACATTCAAGCAAAGCCCTGCTCCAGCTTTGGCAGAAATACAAAGATTACTGCACCCAATGCGCCTCCAATGTCCAACAGCAAGAAGATCGTGCCAATCAGCTGCTAAAGATGGCGTCCAACAAGGACATAGGAGATGATGAAATCACTACCTGGATACAAGATTGCAATGTGAGTACATGCAAAACTGCTGGAAATATACTGATTTAAGTGTAATTTGTATTAGATGAGCTTATTGGGAGTATTCTTCCATCCCAGCAATTATACCTTATAACTCACTTTCACCCAGTTAAAATAACCTTTTGTATGTCTTTGTAACTCAAAACAGACATTACAAAAATGGAGGTTACAGTATTAATATAAAAGAAAACATTAATGAAGCAGGAGTGGGAGAATGTCTGCCCTGTCATGGATGGGTGTCTCTGGATCTTTGTCAGGCAGGCACAGACAATGAAGGCTAAGCTGGTTTCCCAGTACTGCTCCCCCATAGAAAAACATGGCGAGAACAGGCACTTCTTTTATTGGTTGCCTTTCACCATCGAACAATATGGAGCAGTTGGCACCCGTCTGATTGGTCACCATTGAAAGAATATCCATGGCTTCTTCTTCCTCATAAAGGATGGTGGTTAACACTCCATCTACTTATTGGTTGTCGTGTGTAAACCTAGGGTCATGTTGTCCAAATTTGAATTATTACCTGTTTGTGTTATCTTTCTCTGGATAAGCGATTGTCTTACTCTTGTTATGCTTACTAACCATGTTTCGGCTGGCTCTTGGTGGGATAAACAGCTTCATAAAGAGCAACGTTACTAATCTAATAGTACTGGGACTTTCCTGGAACATTCAAATGGATTGATCAGAATGGATTTAATAGATAAAAAAAAATAATATGTTAAATCTTGTGTTGTGTCATGACAATCTCTTCCAGACAGACATTGCCTTAAAACTTAAATAGGATTTTTCACTTTTCCCAAATCCTACATTTTGCTGTTCTGTACATAAGCAATATATCTGCATGATGATTCTTCTTCATCTTGTTATCTCCCACCTGTTAAGTTGCTGACTTGCATTGACTGGTTCAGACATCCCTTGAACGTTAACTTGAACTTTAGCACAGGAAACTGATTAAATGATCCCAGCCCTGCCATAGACTGTCATAGATCTCAGCTTCCATAAGGCCAACTCTCAAACGAGATACCTCTGATGACTGCCCACCGAAAAAATCTGAAGCTGTAGATAATGTTAACTAATGAGTTTAGTTATCCTAAAAAGTATAATGATTCTCGTTTGGGTAGGTATTCTTATTATACTGTCTTCAAAGGGTTTAGCCATGGAAAATGCAGATATAATAAGCACTGTGGTTTCTAAAGGTGCTACTATCTATATCTGTTTCTACTGTGTGTTGCAACAGGTTCTGCTTAAAAGCCTGGGTGCTTCTAAAGGTTCGTTGGCTACTCTCAATGAGATGGGGGATCAGCTTAAACAACAAGTAGATTCTTCTGCAGCAACAACAATCCTGTCCGATCACCTGGCCCTTAACCAGCGTTTGATAGTCCTAGAGCAGGCTCTCCACAGACAACAGGTCATTCTCCAGGTATGCACAACCAATACATTCAGTTTCTGATATGTTCCTCCCATAAAATTGTCAGTAGTTTGTCTTTAAGTTTCTATTCAAAACTATTTAATAATTTCACTCTTACAGGCTGGGGTTCTAGATTATGAAACATTTGTAAACAGCCTAGAAGACCTTGAAGCTTGGATTTTTGAAGCAGGAGAGGTATTGAACGGACAGGATCCCAATCGATCATCAGATCTCTCAACAATTCAGGAAAGAATGGAAGAACTTAAAGTATGTGACTCTTCAGTATAGGAAATGGAAACTTTTAATTAACCACAAAAAACTTGTATTCTAATCTCATCTAATAATTATGTCTTCAGAGACAGATGTTGAAATTCAGCAGTCTGGCAGGAGACTTAGATCGTCTGAATGAATTAGGCTATAGACTACCTCTAAATGACAAGGAAATTAAAAGGATGCAGACTCTAAACCGGAATTGGACCATGATCTCTTCACAGACCACAGAGCGGTTCAGGTAAGTTTTAAAAAGCTAAAAAATAAACATATAATATATTTATATAAAAGAGCACTTTTAATACTTGCAGAGTGTTGCGTCATAGAGTTTTGTCTCTCACCTCCTTACAACCCATCGCAAAAATTGTGTTTTTTTTACTATTTTTGTACAGCAAACTGCAGTCTTTCTTGCTGCAACATCAGACTTTCCTGGAAAAATGTGAGACTTGGATGGAGTTTTTGATTGAGACCGAACAGAAGCTTGTGGTGGAAATTTCTGGAAACTACCAGAGTCTGTTAGAGCAGCAAAGAGCCCATGAGGCAAGTATTGAGACGAAGCTTAATTCGCTATTAAAGGCCGAATTTGGTTCATTATCTTTGCTGATAACGTTTTCGACATGGCTGGCCATTTTGATGTGCTTGGCTTCATCATTAAGGTGTCAATCCATTAACCCAAAAGCAGTGCCTTTCATGAGTAATACAGTATTAATTAACATATTAATTAACATTTTAATATTGAAATTTATTTACTAATGTATACAATTACCACCAATACTAATTGTATTTATTTTCTTTACCCACAATGCACCACTTAACCGATTGCTTGTCCTGATTTATTTTTCTAATTTACCACTGCAATGTCACATCATCTGTGATCCAGCCATTCTTCATGTTATATATTGGCTAAAGGCTTTCCAACGTATATCCTAGGGGTAAATTCCTGCTTGAGTTCAAGATAGCAATCTGATTTCTCACTTGGTCAACCAGTTATAGGATAATCATAATCTTTATTACCATGTATATTCTTGCCCCTTATACGTTTGCTAAAAACTCATCCAGTCCATTTTTAAAGACATTGATTGAATTTGAATCTGTAAAGAATCCTTTTCACTGCATAGGTGAACACTTATTTCCTCTATAATACATGACTTTTTCTTCTTTGTACAGAACAATAATATGTAATATTCTTGTTGTCCATTGACAGTTATTCCAAGCCGAAATGTTCAGCCGCCAGCAGATTTTACATTCAATCATTGTTGATGGACAGCGCCTACTAGAACAAGGACAAGTGGATGACAGGTAAGAGGGATTCATCAAGTGTATTAAATTAAATAGCCAGGTCATGAGCTAACAGCCAGGAAACGAGACACGATGTGCACTAATAGAGCAAAAATACAACTGACAAACACCTCCCAAGACTCAATGCCAATCAGGAACTCAAAGCAAATGCATAAGGTTGTTGGCCAATATTGCCAGTTAGAGTAGCAAAGGATTACTGCCTTTACTGTTCTTACTGTTAAACAGCATATAGTATATGCAAAGTGGTTATTCTCCACAATCTAGCTTTACTGTACATTCGGTTGGTGTCTAGTAGATTGTGTGAGTGAATGTGTGTTGCTAATTGTCTTATCATTCTCCCTTAGAGACGCATTTAACCTGAAACTAACATTACTTAGTAATCAATGGCAAGTAGTAATACGTCTGGCTCAACAGCGAAGAGGAATTATTGACAGCCAAATACATCAGTGGCAACGTTATAGGGAGATGGCCGAGAAGCTCAGGAAGTGGTTGGTGGAGATGTCATATCAGCCAGTGACTGGTCTTGGGAGTATTCCTATCCCACTTCAACAAGCCAGGGCCCTTCTTGATGAAATTCAGGTATACTAAAGATTTGTCACATGTATTTTAGTTATTATTTTTTGTTGAAGACCATTAAATGAAAAGATCTGTGTTTCAGGATGGCCGGTCCACCATTTATCCAATCAATGTCCTGCCCTGAATGTATTCTTCTCACACATGTTGGAGCATAAAAAAACACGGTTGTGGTTTGGTGTTTTAACTACTTTTTTTTTTACTAATTTACAGCTCAAAGAAAAAGTGCTTCACAGACAGCAAGGGAGCTACATCCTGACAGTCGAAGCCGGGAAACAGCTGCTCTTGTCTGCTGACAGTGATGCAGAGGCCACCTTACAAGCAGAACTAATGGATATCCAAGAGAGGTGGAAGGCCACCACAGTCAGACTAGAAGAGCAGAAGAGACAGTTAGCATTCCTACTAAAAGTATGTTTTAGGATGCTGATGTATGTGCTTTGTAATAGTGTATAAGGTCTGTTAATTTATTCATTCAACACTTAATGCAGTTTTGCATTCAGATGCATAGGATAACGGACACTGCAGTGAGGCTACTGTTATCTGACCTCATAATTATGCCGTGAATTTGCATTTTGTTTTTCTTTTGCTGGAAATTCATATGGTCTGTTCTTAGATGTCTTGTTTTGTCCCCCGGTATTTCATAGGGTTTCCAATGCTCTTTGGTGCATCAAACAGAATAATGTTTGTGCCAGCTATGCTTAGTTTTCCTTTGCTCTTAGATGGTTAAGGCGAATCCAAAGGTTTAAGCAGTTTCAGGACTCCTGGCATAGAATCATATTGCAGCTTTACAGAGCCTTTGGATGCGATCCAAGGCTTTGCAGGATTCTGCTGTAATGTGCAATGATATTAGTCTCCTTATGGAAACAGACCTGCAGTGACTGCTTGCAGGATCAGCACTGATTTGCTACTCTGCCTCTGTATGCAAAACAACATATATACCGTATATATATATATATATATATATATATATATATATATACAGTATATATATATATATATATATATATATATATATATATATATATATATCCTATACTTTAGATATTCCTATAAAATCTTTTTTTTTATTCCAGGACTGGGAAAAATGTGAAAAGGGAATTGCAGAATCCCTGGAAAAACTTAAGAACTTTAGAAAGAATCTCTCACTACCTCTACCAGAACACCATGATGAGTTGCATGCAGAACAACTCCGTTGCAAGGTAAATGATGATACATTATTTTATTTTAATCAGAATTGACTTGAATTGATGTTAACATAGAGTTTTCGTGCTTCAGAGTTTTGCTTCAGCCAGAGACCTAATGTTCCATTTGTATGGGCTCACCTCCCTAGGCTGAATGTTGTCAGCCTCATTTTGAGAGACTCTACCCCCCAAATTTTGCTAGCTGTGACTTTGGTGGAATGATATAGTGCAGTAAATTTTTTTTTTTCTACACATCAGCTAAAACGCAACACAAATTGTTTTTGAAAAGAAGCAAAACAACTTTTTTAATTGTCATTAAAAATGTAGTCATGTTGTTTTACATTTGTTTCCAGGAACTTGAAAATGCTGTTGAAGGGTGGGTAGAAGATTTAGCTCATCTCACACGCCTGAAGGATTCGTTCGCTGCTTACATCAATGCAGATGATATTGCTATACTTAATGAGCGCATTGAGCTGCTGCAGCGGCAGTGGGAGGAACTCTGTCACCAGGTGATTTGACCACTTTCCTAAAATTGAAATACTTTTGGCAAAACATCAAGGGCATTTTAAAACGAGCAGTTAGCAGAAATCAAGTGGACATGAAAAGTTGATAGATTTAGGAGTACAAAAATATTATTATCTTAAAAAATGTTGTGCCTTTTTTAATCCCCAAAGGACCCGGGCTATGCAATGGAATCAGCTTTAGACTGACTGCTCGAGTCTGAGCAAAATTTACAGATGACATACCAAGTACGTCATTGGTCCTGTACAACCATCGTTTTATGACCTACTTGGTACATTGTCAATCACAAAGGGGTTAAACCATACCTACTGCAAGCCAACCATCAATCTGAAATATCCTTCTGGGTCACCACCACCCACCATACAAGCAAACAAGGAAACTGTCTAGGACACTAAGCTGCTGAGGGGGCTCCAAAAAGACTGCTATGGTCTAAGGAAGCAAATTTGTTTTTATAGTCAGGCATAGAAGAAGAACTTGAATCTTTGGTTGCCTTCAGCACCAAAAATCCTAGGCCAACCCTAAAAGTAAAAGAAAGGGCACTGTTGATGTGAAGTTTGAGATATTTCCTAATTAACTTCATTGGACCATTGTAACCATTGGAATTTGAGCATGGGATAGATGTATCTTGAATCTAAGATGAGAACAAGGACTAAAGTGTGAGTCTTTACATGAAGAAAATGGTTGTCTTCTGCTGTTAAATTCTTTTTCTATTTGGTGCACATTCTTCCGGAATAGAACTCCGAGATTTAGATACAGACGGTTTTCAGCTTCTGTGTTGAGATTTTACAAAATGCAGTTCTTTCTGCATGAAATGTTCCACCCACTACCGCAGTAAAAAATATCCAACAGAAGCAAAGGGATTTTAAATATCATCAAGTCTTAAGCTTGTCGTCATTGTTTCCTGGGCTCTGAGGTGAAAACCACAAGAGGAAATGTAGCATTACTGAAGTTTAAAGTTAAACAGAGCGTAGAAATAAAGTTCTTTTCTACGGATAGTTATGCTGTGATGTTGTGGCTCCCTTCTTTAAACGTTTCTGCCATTATTCTTGGCAAGAGGTAAGTGTCCATTGGATATTATTTGTGAGGTCAAGCTAGAGAAACGGGCCTGAATAAATGGCAAATACCTTTTTTTGTGCCTTAATCAGAAACACTGCGGATGTTTCTATAATGCTTGCATGTTTCGCATAGATGTCTTGTGTCTAGTGCATTCATTTATTTCCCTTATACAATCAGCTTTGTGTAAAAGGTATTTCATTTGGACAGACACTCCATGGATGATAAGGATTTCCACCTATTATTATTACTGCTTGCCTATGCTCCCCCTTTACTTCAGGTTGCTTGTTTCACTCATCAAGATCCCCAACATTTCGATCTTCAGGTGCAATTATGCTGCAGTTCCCATACCTTTGGCATACTTAAGAATCTTGGCTAGCCCTTTGTTTTCTCAATTTGTAAAAAGAAAAGACAGCCTTAAAACTATGTTAATGTTTTTTTTTTTAAATAAAAAAATAAAATAAACATTTCCACAATAATAAGTAATCAAGGAATGTACATTGAATTTATGTCTTACAAATAAGCCTTTTCTCCTAAAATATAATAGCTCCCATACGTAATCAGACAAAAAAACTTACAAGCCTGTAACATAGTTCTTTGTATGAAAAAAGCAAGATTTTTTTATGTTTTATGTCATTGATATGCAAATGATTCCATCATGTGACTTATTATTGCAGGTCTCTTTGCGAAGACAGCAAGTGAGCGAAAGGCTGAATGAGTGGGCCATCTTCAATGAGAAAAACAAGGAGCTGTGCGAGTGGCTCACTCAGATGGAGAGCAAGGTGTCCCAGAACGGAGAGTTTAAGATCGAAGAGATGATCGAGAAACTTAAAAAGGTAAAACATACAAGAGGTAGTGGTAAGCAAAATATGAAACAGAAGTTCTCCTTATATGATAGTTGCTAAGGTCTGGGAAGACAATAAAGATTTTCACATAGAGACTGGGGCACTTTAGTACCTATGTAACAGGAACAGCAATCAAATTGAAAGCACTGTCTTTTCCGTCGTAAACTCATCCTCACCTTGCAGATAATGTTCTCCGGGTATTGTTTGCTTCTTAGGATTACCAGGAGGAAATCGAATTAGCTCAGGAAAACAAGATGCAGTTGCAGCACATGGGCGAAAGGCTTGCCAAGGCCAGCCATGAAAGCAAGGCTTCTGAGATCGATTACAAACTTGGCAAAGTGAACGACAGGTGGCAGCATCTGCTGGATCTCATTGGAGCACGGTAAGACACGAGTTACACATACAATACACATGGCTCGCTGCTTACAGAGATAACAATTCAAGGATCTAGCGTTAGAACTCAAAAGCACAAGTAAAGAGCGTAATTATACGTTTAAGATTGTTTGACTGCAAGGCTCAGATTTCCCATTATATATCACCCATTTGTGCTCATCCATTGAGAAGTTTTTCTGCTTTGGCATTATCATCTTCATCAATATTGCATTTCAATAGACGGACTTACAAATGGAGTAGGAAAAGCACTTCCTTCCAAATAAAAAGGAGGACAGAGTAAGGAGGTCTGTGACAAAACAAATACGTGCATAGTAGTGAGAGAAATACTAATGAACGGCATAATAGTGGTGAGAACTCCAGCTAGCGTGTACATGAGACAAATGTTAGAAGTATATGTAGTATGGTAGAGAGAACTGAAAAATGAAGGCCAGAAGAAATTCAAACGTTTGAATAGAATTTAACTAATCTGAATTTGAGTCATTCCAAGTGGACAAACACATGATGGAGAGTTTGAATCATAGGCACATGCTTGATTAAGCCTTTAGTAGCGTGAACGGCTATGGAATACAGTTCAAATGATTTGAATTCTTTGTAGTTGGTCAGTTCACTTCTAGTAGTGCCTTCTCAAAGACTCTTTTTCAGTATTAGATGCATTGGGAGTGCTGGGCGGGAAGACCCTTTATATGTAGTCACTGTAGCGGTGCCAGTAAATGGCTTGTGAAGTAGACTGGTACCTGGATTCTTTTTGGATGGACAGTAAATATGTAGAGTTGTGTATAGTTATGTGATTATCAGCCTTGTCTGGACAAGTGATTAGTGCTGTCCAGGTTGCTAAAGGTTTGAACCATTCATCTTTATATCAAGTTAGACTCCATAGTTAAGCGTTACAGATTATAGAAGGGTAGAACTGGAAGCACCACCGAGATCAGCTAAGTTAGCAGCACCCAAGATTCTAGCTCGACTCAGCATAAGGGAAGTGAGGGCTGGGAGAAAACAGAATTTTGGGTTACTCTGATTAGAAGTATTTAGAAGCATGTTTAATTAGATTAGAAGTATGTTTAATGTAATGCTACATTTATCAGAATTACATTTCCTTTATCCCATACTGTACAGTCTATTTGTTTGCTATGCGCAAAATAGATTCTTTGTCTTTGGATTTGCCATGGTGTTGCACAACTTAATTGTATGAATTTGATTATGTGATGTTAAGTGCCCCGTCGAAGCTGTACTCGGCAATGGTGGGGCATATGTTTACAAACTGCATTCCAGTAGACTCATACTGCACATGCTCCTGATAGAGGTTCTTTTTTTAGAAGCGTGACCATTTGTCCAGGCACTCAGTCTCACGTTGCACAGATCCGGGCACATAGCATATCGTCCATGTGTGCCTTCACGGCAGAAGCAAAAGATTTTATTTTCAAACAAAGGGCTTTTTTAGCCGATGGTCTTGCGTTTACTGATGAGTACGTTTTTGGTGCTTGCGGCAACAATAGCCGATCTGGGGACCCATCAAATGGCAGAGGACGTTACCGAGGATTCTGATCTCCCGGACTGCGACTGTGATGTTTCAAGGCAGGATACGTGTTGCATTTTGCGTGCATGCAAATCATTGTTTGTTGCGCATGCTTGGGAATAGAAGTAATTCTAAGATTTAAGGCATCAGGAGAGTGTAGTCGGCAGGTTTATTGGTTCTGATCTTTTGGCATAATCTAAATTATTCTCTGGGGCTCGTTTACTGCATGCATGGACAATTCTATTCATGAAATATCCATAGACTTTCTGTTGTGTGGTGGTTGCTTCATGAACTGATACTTGTCTTCAGTTTTTGGAAACAGTAACTTTAGCTATCAGTCCCTTTTAAAATGTATTATTATTATATCATGGAAAGCACCAAGAATTTGCATAATCCCCAAATAATAACTTTATTCCCATTGCGATATTAGTACAAAAGTGTATATAATAGGCTACAGATAATTTAGTTAACTTTCTCTGAATTACTCTGGTTTCTAAAAGAATTCTGTGTCATTTGATTCCCTTGGGTCCAGACCTCGAACATACATTTGATTTGAGCTTGTGAAGTACATTCTGAATTCACAGGCTTCTGTACAATGCTTTTTCTCCCCTTAAATTATAAAACACAACAGCTGACAGGCACCGACCAGCCCTGGCTCCAGACGTTCACTTTCACTGTAGATCGCAGAGACAAAATTTCCTCTTTCCCTCCTCCCTCCTCACAAAAAGTAAACATTACTATTTTTTTTTAAATCCCAGTTATAACATAATTACATAATTTAAGGACTGACACTCCAAAATACTCCCAAAAATTATATATAATAATATATATATATATATTTCTGATATATGTATTTCTAAACCATCTCATGATATTTTAATGGTCAAAATGTGCTTAACTATATATATATCTCTCTATATATCTATATATAGATAGATAGATATAGATAAGCAAATTTTGACCATTAAAATATCATGAGATGGATCAGAAATACAGTTTAGACTATTGTAGCTGGAAACTGATGATATTTAATGGAATATCTTCCTAGCTGTACAGAGGCCATTTATCAGCAACTTTCACTTCTGTGTTCCAACGGCTCATTGTGTTCACTAATCCAAGTTTAAATTCATTAGAAAACTGTTCTGCAATTTTGTTACTGCTAGAAATTTGCTTGTTTTTCATAAAAACAGCAACAAAAACCACCTAATAAGTTACAATAAAGTTTAAGCAAAAATTATTAGAAAAAGGGTCTCACCACAGTCTACTAGACTGTAGGTGGAGAGATTCACAAGTGTCTGCGCACCCAAATAATAAGTGAATAAATGTCTGCGCACTCAAATAATAAGTGAATAAATGTCTGCGCACCCAAATAATAAGTGAATAAATGTCTGCGCACTCAAATAATAAGTGAATAAATGTCTGCGCACCCAAATAATAAGTGAATAAATGTATGTACTTATTATTTGGGTGTGCAGACACTTGTGTGATTTTGATTGTATTTAATTTGGAACATTTTGGGGAGTTTATTTGTGTGTCTTTGCGACACCACCTCACCAGAAGGTGTGATATTTATATTTAATTAGAATATTGCGCTTCAATTTTTTGTATTTTGAGTATCATAATCGTCAAGAATTTACCCCAATAAGAAAAATGGATATCGCCCAGTTAGCCCAAGGTTGATACCTTTTTTTTAGTCTAGACATAAAAAACATGTAGTTACAAAGACATCTCTTCTTTCCATCTAAAAAAGAGACCTCCTAAATCCCGAAATCTTATGTAACTTTATTTCTTTTTCTGTGTTGGCTGAATAAAAAAGTATGAACTTTGACTAAAGATAATATTTATGTGACAAATCACTTAACCAGGGCTATATATTGCAATTGTTTGTTTTTGAGCGGTGTTCTGCCAGGAGGAGTTGTCGTAAGTGTGACTTACCACACTTTCTGTCCTTCTATTGTTGCAAGGAGACTACCGTCTTTATAGAACTTGGCCTACAAGTGGTTTGCATTACAATAGCGTCTGAGCTTGGAATCTGTCCTGGCTGAATCTCCCCAACCTATTTTCCTCGTGTTTTGTTTTGTGAACTGGGCAACATGATAGTGTGAAGTGATTGCTGTCTGCCACGTTCTAAATTTACACAGACGTGTCAGGGGTCAATAGTGTGTTTCTAGTTTTGTATTCTACTGTACAACGTGAGTACAGCTAGAGAACGGAACACCATGCATCGCTAACATTTGTCAGATGTCTGTAGGGGACAATTTATAACAGCATATGTAATCACGTTGCCAGGTCATGTCAATACCTGTCTAGAACACTTGCTGCAGAATAGCGTTATGTCCTGTGCAGGTTTTGTGTTGTGTTTAGAATGTTTAAAGCATTGCAGAAACTTGGCTACCGACTTTCTGTGGCCTTTAACTTATGAGCTGATACTTGCACACCTCGTAGTAGAGTAATGCATTCCAAAATGACACCAACGTAAAATCCAAGCTTTATACTAGTATAATACTATGTAAGCCTGTGTTCTCCTCATGCCACAATGCTTTTATCATACCAGATCCAGATATTTGATTTTCAAAACTTCATTAGCTCCTTGCATGCTTCTTCTTGAAGTACCATTTAAGATCCTACCCCTTAAAATATATATATAAATCCATTTCTCTGCAGAGTGAAGAAGTTAAAGGAGACACTTGTTGCAGTACAACAGCTGGATAAGAATATGAGTAGCCTGAGATCATGGCTGGGCCATATTGAATCTGAGTTGTCCAAGCCAATTGTGTACGAAACCAGCGACTCTGAGGAGATACAAAGGAAACTAAATGAGCAGCAGGTAAACTCAAAATATGTAAGGTACACTCCTCTCAGGAGTATAATCGTGAAACGGTAAATAGCATTGGCACCACATCGCAAGATGTTCAAGTACTGGAAACACACTTGGTTGCCAATGCTCCAACCATGGATGTCAGAGAAGAACCTCAGTGGCCTCACTGAAACAGGTAAAGTACCTCAGCTAAACCAGTGAAAGTGGATTAAAGCTTCTATTTCAGCATATATTAAAGTATGCAGAAAATACCGGCTGAATGTGTCCAGAAAAGTGTACTAAGATGTTATACGACACTGTGTTTTCTACCTTCTACATGGTCAAAGTGTCTTTTATTGTAGTACATATATTTTGGTGAGGTTTCTGTCACAGGACTGGAGTGACAGTTCATTGCTAAAGTAGCCTTTTCTGGCACCGGCGGTGAGTAAATATTGGCTGTAGACCATCCATTCCAGTAGGCAAGTACGTCTGATTGATTTGACAAGTTCTAGTATGTCATTAACAACCTTTCATTTTTTATTTACAGACACAAAATACACTCTAATTTGCATTGCATCGCTGGCTATTCAGTCCTATTGGGATTAACAGTGTTCAAGAGCTTTATTAACTATTTAATGCATGCATATGCCTTCATTTTTAAATTAGATACTATGAAGGATTATGTCATCAACATTGGTCTGCTTTATGTATTTTTCTAAATAATGTGTGCAGAAACTTGACATTTTTTTATGAACGTTTTGCAGTGTGCAGGTATCTGGTATACGTATATGTGGTTTACACCTACTGTATGGTAAAGAATCTTAATTGGGAGATCAATGTAGTTTATGGCAACACGTTATATCTAAATAAGACACGTGCTGTTATGTAAAACCAAGCTGCGTCCAAAACTTTAGGTTAATAATGCAATCCCAAGGTTGTTCCTATAAGGAACAAAGGTCCCAAAGTTTGCCCTAGTATTTGTACAAGAAAATTGAAATAACTGTAACTTTTGCCGCTGCATAAACAAGCTCCTTTTTTCAGGATTTGCAGAGAGACATTGAAAAGCATAGCACTGGAGTCGCTTCCGTCCTGAACCTTTGCGAAGTCCTTCTTCATGACTGCGATGCTTGTGCCACTGACACGGAGTGCGAATCCATTCAGCAAGCCACTCGAGGGCTAGACCGCAGGTGGAGAAACATCTGTGCCATGTCTATGGAGAGGAGGTTGAAGTAAGGATCTCATATACTATGATTGTCTTTAGTGTGGGGTACATTGACATCTTTCAATATTTAAAAAAAGTAGCAGAAATAAACCTTCCTTCCCTCAAGTCCACATAGACGGCCGATAATAGCTCCACAAGGAGAACAGAAATGACCTAGACATGACGACCACCCAGAAAACTCATTACTTAATAAAAACAACTAACCATGTTTATATACCGGGGTGCACTATTGAAAGCATCATTGTATATTTAAAAATGAAATTATTATTTAATTATTAACATTCATTCTTGCATTTGCCCCTTCAAGGGGACAAGAGGTAAATCACTTGCATCATGTATTTAGAACTGCTTGATAATGTTAGAACCAAAGATGCAAAACACAGAGACACGTGTTTCCAGAAATTTGTTGTCTGAAAAATAATGGACCAAACACGAAACAAAACATTTGTCCGAATGCTATTTTGGTCTATTTGCACAAGTCTAATATAAATAGTGAAGGCATGCTTTGGATATACTAGGAAGCGTGTATAATTTTAACTTCTATATACTTTTTTTCGTGTCTTTTTGTGAAATCTTTTTAAGTCTACGGTAACAAGTAAGAAGGAGATTAGAGGTAAATTGGAAGGGTTAAAGATAGGAAATCTGAGATAAATGAGCTCGAAAGGGGTTTAAACATAGGGAAGAGAGAAGGACAATATTTTTTTGGGCTTGTTGCTGATCTACTTAATGCAACTCATTATGAAACAATAACATCTGGGGGCTCTGTCAGTGGCGATAATTGAATTCTTATTTCCTAATCGTTTGATGATTTATTTTGATCTTGTGTGGTTCACATTGATTATGTTGATACTGAACACCGGGCAAACAGTGTGTTATACTGACATTTATCTACCATGGGCTGGCAGTGATTTTATAATGTTCTTTTTGTTAAGTAGAGCGTCAGCAAAAAAAAAAAAAGCAACTGGTTTAATCCGGCAAAAGCAGTTGTACATTTATCAAGTATTAATGGCCCAGCCTGGCCGGCTGCCACGTTTTTTTTCTACGCTGCAGCTGTTGCATGTAAATCATACAGTAACAGAGACGAGACGCAGGGTCTTCATCAGGTAAAGAGTTCTTACTAGGGCAAAAAAAATATTATGGAAGATATAATAAAGAATTCCTATTTCACCCATAGGATTGAAGAAACCTGGAGACTGTGGCAGAAGTTCCTTGATGATACCTCTCGGTTTGAAGATTGGCTTCAGGTTTCTGAAAGGACAGCTGCCTTTCCCAGTTCTGCCGGCGTGCTCTACACAGTTGCCAAGGAAGAGATGAAAAAGTTTGAGGTGATCTTTGTAGTAATTGGGACTGTTTTCACTGTATTGATTAAATGAGGTATTCCACTTCCCCATATGACAAACCAGTTCATCCTTACTCACACAACAGTATTGTTGTTTTTTTTTACATTGAACATACTTGGTGACCCCCATCCACCACAGTTCTTAAACCATCAAAGGGTAACGTCCTTGAGAAAACATGAATGTCATGTATTTGCTTAGCATACTAGAAAACACAGTTAATGGTTTAACTGTAAGTAAGTGGACAAGCACAGCTGAACAGTTAGTTCTGAGTAGGCCATATGCATTTGAAAGGAATATTTTAGTAATGGTATAATATAAGATATATACTTTTAAATACATAAAATGGGTTTAACATAAAAGATCAGGGGTGTATATGTCTTAGATGGAGACATGTTAGAACAAGAGATCATAATCTAGAATGAAAGGGTAACAGGCTTAGGTGTCATTTAAGTAAGTCTTACTGGATGGAGAAAGTGGTGATAGGCAAGCACAATGATGGAATTTAATTGTACAAAGCATAGGCAGTGGGCTAATCTGAATATAAAGCAAGACCAAGGATCAAATAAGGTTTGGGTTTTTTTTTTCCCGGCAGAAATAATGGACAGGCTAGATTGGGCCCAATAGTTCTTATGTGTCATCAAGTTGAGTGTTTCTTTATTCAAATGAGCAGCAGTGTTCATGTTTCTGTCACACAAATCTTACATGCCATTGATGCCTAGCAGTCTTCAGACAATGTATAGAGACAAATTCCACACCATATGTAGATTTGGAAGATCAACCAGACGGATCAATGTGTTCAGCTACACAGAGCTTAGATGTGTTACTAGTGCTCATGAGGCATATACCATAAAACCAATGCGTACCATTTGGATTCTTGACGCTACACAGACTACAGGATCCAGACGCTAATTATTTCCGTGCTTGAAATTTCAATAACATATTGTTCTGGCCTCAATGTAACATCAATAAAAATAAACAAAATTTCAACTATTAAAAGAATACATCAGTAATTGCACTAATTTGAAGTGCATCAGCCAATGAAGCTTGCTGTATAACCTAATAATCACTAACTGTGTATCGCTCTGGCCCATGCATGTAGAAGCTGCAGTTACGCTTCAGCTGTCTGAAACCGTCCCAGCTGCCCCCAGTATAACACCCATTGTGTTACAAGACACAGCAACTTGTAGTTAGAAAAAACAAACAAACACTCATTATATATAAATGTCTAAGTCATTTTTTTAAACGGAACGGGTGCCGCATGTGTGTGTGTGCGCAGCATCATGCAAAGTGTGTAATCCAGCACTCTGACACATGATAGATTAAAACAAGTGTGATATTGTCAAGTGAAGTAACCCCCCCTTATGTAGTATTTTGCAAAACAAACAGGAGCATTTGGCAGGATGGTGTTTTCCCATGTAATATAATATCACCTTGATGACTGTTATTCCGAGTACTCATGAAATAGCAATGGGACAAATGGTTTAGTCACTGATGAATAACTAGTTACATCTATCAATGACTGTAGCAATGATTATAAGAAATACAGCAATCTTGATTTATTTAATATGGTATTTGGTGAAATATGTTAAAGCTCAAAGAGACAGTTTAATGCCCCAGACAGCGTCACCAAATGAAGTATCCGTATTGAAGTACTTTGTGGTACTTTTGGATACTATGGTAAAAATCCATGTCTTTCCAGCAAAATAGAAAATAATTTAGTAAAATAATCAAAAATAAGCCGGTAATGAACATGTAGTAATTTTTTTTAGCAAATTATATATCACAGATTCTTCAGGTTCTTTTGTTTTAAACCAGGAGTGTCTAGTTTCTCACCTTCATCTCTCCAAGAATGGTGGGGATTCAAAAGTTTATGTTGGTTCTAATACTGTTTTACCTACTACCCTAAATTTATTTTTATAGTTAATACCTAGTAAGTAATTCTACATTGTAGAATAATTGTGTTTGGTAATAATCAATATCAGAGGGATCATAATGATTTTCAGTATGTATGTATGGCATGGCAATGCTTTTTTCTAGTGTGATTTGTATTATAGATTTTACTTATATGTCTTCAGGCATTCCAAAGACAGGTTCATGAGAGCTTAACTCAGCTAGAGCTCATTAACAAACAGTACCGTCGCCTCGCTCGGGAGAACCGCACAGACTCGGCCTGTAAGCTAAAGCAGATGGTCCATGAAGGCAACCAGAGGTGGGACAACTTACAGAAGAGAGTTGCTTCCATCCTGCGGAGGCTGAAGGTCAGTGTCAAACAACAAGCAATGCGAGGAAGTTAGCCTACCTACCATATAACTAAAGAGGTTTCACTGCAAGACACCTCTCTTGATTTTTTGGAGAAGACAAAAGTAATCACCAGTTCTGATGTAATCATCAACAGATCATTTACTAAAATAATAAGAAAAATGTGTATTGCTGTATCATCCAAAATAAAAGATTTTAGTCAAAGATTAAACCTTTTATCAAACCAACACAGAAAAGAGTGTTTTCAACTAATAAAATGTGTTACTCTTGATTTTTCAGCATTTTATTGGTCAACGTGAGGAGTTTGAGACAGCTCGGGACAGTATACTTGTCTGGCTAACAGAGATGGACCTTCAGTTAACCAATATTGAACATTTTTCAGAGTGTGATGTGCACGCAAAAATAAAACAACTTAAGGTAAGCCATCAAGCCTGAATCAGTTACTGTCAGTTGCTTTTAGATGATGCTGGCTAGTTACAATTAATGTTAGAATAGCAGATTACAAAATGTTTTCTTTGTTTTAAGATGTAGAAATAGTGTTTTTAAAACAAAAGTGCAGTGCCCTAACTTGTTGTTTAAAACTGCCTTTTTAAATGTTCTCCACTGCAGTCTTCTGTTATAAATAAATCAGACAAGTTGGATCATGGGAGCATACGGACAGCCTAATGTTAAAAATCCCAAAGTGCGTAAATATCATCATAACAATAAAACAATGTCCTTTCTCAAAGGCCTTCCAAGAAGAGATATCATTAAACAACAGCAAAATCAATCAAATTATTACCCAAGGAGAGCAACTAATAGAAAAGAGTGAACCGATGGATGCAGCAGTGATTGAGGAAGAGCTGGATGAACTCAGGAGATACTGTTTGGAGGTCTTTGGTCGTGTTGAGCGTTATCACAAGAAACTGACTCGACTTCCGGTATATGACACATTTTTTTATGTATGCTTTTTTATAGTAATTAAGACGTACACTCTTTTTTCCAACTCAACTCCTCCTGAGCATTTCAGCTTTTCTGTTCCTCCTCATGTAAGTACAGGTGGCAAATGCTCTGAAAAATACCCCTCATCTTATAATTGAGGTCGTCTTCTAATCAGACCTCAAATAGTGGTCTGACTACAAGACTAAGATCCAGATCCCACGCAGCACTGAAGGGGACCTGGATCCTCCTGTCTGGTAACCTCAGCTGCTGCCGGCACTTCCACCGAGGATTCTATCACCAAGCACTGGCGAAAGCGCTGGCAGCTGGGAAGGTTGTCTACGCGCATCAAGCATACCTTCCCCAGCTGCCAGAGAGCTGCTGGGAATTCTCTTCTGTGGCAGCCAGCGAATGTCCGCTCAATGGACGCAGACAACCCTCGCTACTGCTGGGACTTTCGCCAAGGCTTCTATGACGGAGCACCGGCGTCACCTTCTGGTGTTCAGTCAAATAATGTACCACCTTTAGTAAATATAAATTTTAGTCAGTGCTGCTTGATTTTTATTTTGTATGAAATTTAGTGTCTTTGAAGCATAAAATAAATTAAGTGGTCCATGACACTTTTTCCTATTATTCTTAGCTGACTGATGATGAGCATGACTTCTCTGACCGAGAGATGGATTTGGATGATGGAGCAGATCTGTCTGATATCCAGTGGCACACAAAGTCCACAGGTGGAATAATTTCACCACTGCCTTCCTCCAATCACTCACTGTCGCTAATAGTGCCCATGAGAAGTGAAAGATCAGGTCGAGACACCCCCGCAAGCATGGACTCCATCCCATTGGAATGGGACCATGACTACGATCTCAGTCGAGATCTTGAGACAGCGGTTGCTCAAGCACTACACTCAGATGGGGAAGAAGATCAACAAGATAAAAAATATTTCCTTCAAGGAGCATCTGGTATTACTGGTAATAAAACTTTCTCACTTTGTTTCCATTGTAACAGACACATTTGTTTTCCTAATGTAGTGAAATATGGTATTATTTTGCTATTCATCTATTAAGGTTACCAAGTCTAAAATAAGATTTTTACATGCATAATATGGTAATTGTTGCAAGGCCCATAGTCTGATTTTGGCATGTATTCTTATATTTTATGTAATTCTTCTAGCACCCTTTACCGAAATGCCCATTTTGACAGTAGCTTTTGACAGAGATTAACAGATCTCATGAGTTGAATTTGTTATTAAAACCTAATAAAAAAAACAGACTGATGACTAGATAATTGCACCCAGCATCTCTGATTTCATGAGCTGATTTCTCTTTTAAAAATGAAGGAGAACTAGGCTGGTGACTTGGTGATTGCACCAGGCATCTCAGATCCCATTATCACAAGTACTTATAAAAATGAATTTGAACTCAACTTACAAGCTGGTGTAACAGAACTGCTATGTCACAAGTTAAGTTCCTACTCATTTTATAGATGCTCAACTCAGCACTTGCGCTCTGTTGACCTTAATGTTAAAGTAGGCATTCTTTTACCTGCAGGAGAAGACCAAAGACCTGCAAGGTGTTGTATAACACTATGTGTTGAGAAATATTAACAGACATGCTTAATATGTGTCGAGTATGATTTTGGATGTTTGTTATTTTTATGTTGTGTGTACTACTTCTACTTGATTACAATGCTTTAAATCTATTTAAGGCAACCTGTATGTTTCTTCTTGTTCTGGGTTTCTATAAACTTAGTAAACTAAATCTGCAAAAGAAAGCACGTTTTGTTGTCCTAGTAAAACTGCTTTCACTGTTTCAATCTTAAATCAGTCTCATCCCACATTAAACAAAGTTAATGACTGAGGGGGATCAACTAGCTTCTAGAGTATCGTCTATCAATTATATTATTATTCAAATTTGAATATAAATTTGAAATCTTATTGAAAATATGCAGTATTCTATTCATTCCAGTATCCCTGATTTAAGTCTTTGGACTCTGTGTGCACAGTCAGTGTCCATATTTTGCATTGCAGGACCGACCATGGCTTTGAGAGTCACAGCTCTCAGATGGTGTACATTCTGGGTCATATTACTCTTGTTTTGACCCTTTGGTTTTACACTTGGAAGAGAAACACATCACTACATACTCAGATTGTACTTTATCTTTACAGATGTAGAGATTCCTGAAAGTCCAGAAGCCTATATAAAAATTACTGAGAATATTCTGAAAACCTCTGGTAGGCTAAGGGCCAACTTGGAGCCTTATTGTCACCATTACTGGAGAAGCACCACCCTCATATCACTGCTTCAACCAGACCATTCACCTAACATAGTGCAGGAGAATGATACCACACATGCTTTTTGTTTGACTAACATTAGCCTTTGAAATAAATACTTAACAAATACAGCCATCAGGAATTTAACACTTAATAGTAAAGGCCATAATTACTGTTCTTGTCTGTGATTGCAAATATATAACGCTTACTACTAATTACAGTTCAGTGTTTTGTTATTACAGTTATGATTCTGTTATTTTGGCTTGTGGTACCTTTTTATTCCCCTTTTCCAGGTTTAGTGTACCCACGCAAGTTACATATTCTTTTTGCAAGCATAGATATGACTTTCTCTTTATAGCACTCTTTATATTACATAGTATGTAATATATATATATATATATATATATATATATATATACCGTATTGGCTCGGATATAGGCCGCCCCCGTATATAGGCCGCACCCTAAAAGTTTGGTGCTTTTTTAAAGAAAAAGTTTTTTTTCTTTAAAAAAGCACCAAAAAAACCATGCTGCCACTGTCCTCCCTCCCCGAGATACGCTGCCACTGTCCTCCCTCCCCGCGATACGCTGCCGCTGTCCTCCCTCCCCGCGATACGCTGCCGCTGTCCTCCCTCCCCGCGATACGCTGCCCTCCCTCCCCGAGATCCGCTGCCCTCCCTCCCCGAGATCCGCTGCCCTCCCTCCCCGAGATCCGCTGCCCTCCCTCCCTGAGATCCGCTGCCCTCCCTCCCCGCGATACGCTGCCGCTGTCCTCCCTCCCCGCGATAAGCCGCCGCTGTCCTCCCTCCCCGCGATACGCTGCCGCTGTCCTCCCTCCCCGCGATACGCTGCCGCTGTCCTCCTCTGCCCCCCCTCCTCGACTTACCGGAGCAGACTCCCGGGTGTCTTCAGGGCCGGCGAGGGACATCTACGCAATACGCGTATGCAACTTCCGGTACCGTTACCGGAAGTTGCATTTGCGTATTGCGTAAATGTCTCTCGCCGGCCCCGCAAGACACCCGGGAGTCTGCTCCGGTAAGTCGGGGGTGGGCAGAGGTAAAACGCTTAGATAACCTCCCGTGCCGGCACCCCCCCCCCGTGGGAAGTGCTGGCAGGGGAGGCTGTCTGAGCGTATCGGGGAGAAGGATGCAGGTCCCCTGCACCGCTGCGGGGGATCTGTATCTTAACCCCGCTGCCTGCCCGGCGCCCGGGACTGCATGTCCCGGGCGTCGGGCGCTAGACCCCGAATATAGGCCGCACCCCCACTTTAAAAACTTAAAGTGGGGGAAAAAAGTGCGGCCTATATTCGAGCCAATACGGTATATATATATATATATATATTGCAATTTTACTTTTTTTGGCTGACAGAGGAAGACCCCAGGCTGTCTGATCTCACATGTAACAGCAGGGAAAACCATAAGGCTTACTATTATATCCTTGGTCATCTAGACCATGTTTTATAGTGCGTAATAGTTTGTTCTTGGTCGCGAAGGGGTTACTTATTGCGCAGAAGATGTAAATGTGTACATATTACGCACGATGTTTCATCCATAGTTATGAGCCAGTGGCTGATAAATGACATGCAATCAGCTACCTACTGGCCATGGGGCTGTATGCTAAAGTAATATGCAGATATGCAGTAGGCAGCTGCACGCTAAAGCATTGGATAGGCCTCAAAGGGGAAACGTATCACAAGGGCATGTGGTTTAAATATCAGTGTATGTTTCAGTGAACAAATATGATAGAAATCTCCGCAAAGCCAAAAAATTATTTAATTTTGACACCGTGAAACTTTGGAATGGATGGGATTTTATTAAGTAATACTGCCGCTCACTTAATGGAAATTATGCAGAACAACAATAGACCAAAGACAATATCTGTTTTAAATGTCATGTGTTATATTAATGTGTGAGTGTAATCCATAAATGACAAGCATTTGTCGTCACGCAAACACTTATTGTTTCATTGTTGTGGTAATGCCCAAACCCGGTATACTAATCCTTACTAAGTATTGTCGTGAATTCTTTTCGCAGGTACTAATGTCTTCTTTTGCATGTTGGCTGCACTAATTTTCTTTATCGAACATGTTATGTTATAATGTTTTTAAAGTAATTTAACGCAGTTTTGAGAACGCAGACATGATGTTTTATATGTCTTGGTGTTTTTGTTTTGTCTGAAGCAGAATTAAGTCCTTTAGAGACTCAGATCCAGCAGTTTGACAAAGCACTGGACACCAGCCGCTTCCACCTGCAACTGGCAGAGAATGCCATACGCTCCAAAACACCCACCGGGCCTGAGCTAGACTCAAGTTACATGGGTTATGTAAGTATTTTAAATTGTCAAACAAGTTGTGTTATCTGTCACAGCCGAGTACTATGCATTGCTAATTCTTTTCAAACTTAAAAAAAGGATACAAACTTAACCCCTTAATGACAAAGCCCGTACATGTACGGGCTCAAAATGCATTGTTTTCAATGGGGTTAGGGACCGCCCATTATCCTTAAAGGGTTAAAAAAGGATACAACAATTTACCAATATTAGATATAAAGTTGTATAAGTTAGTGAAAATCACAATTAAGATTACCAAAAAGTTGTGTGTTAAATGTGGGTGGATTTAATGATTTAGTTGTTAGATTTATAGACCAGTCGTCATTGAGTGTATGTCACAATGTTCCTCTCCAGGTAGTACAGGCAGGTATAAGTGGCAAATGTTCTACAAGAGCAGGGATAGCCAACAGGTTACCTCCCACTGTTGTGGATATAGAGCTCACGAGTAGTCATCTTTTATAGACTTGCTAAGCATCGCGGACTTTGTGCTTCCACAATACCTGGTGATCTCCCTTTTCTTCTCCTTTTAATAGATACTAGACTTGAAGGTGAGCTATCTAAATCTGCATCTTTGTTGTTTGATTTACAGATGAAACTTCTCAGAGAGTGTCGAGGGAGCATAGACACCGTGAGGAACGTTAGCGAGAAACTGAAGGAAGAAGAGGAGTTTTCCGGGTTCACTAATTTACAAAGCACCGAGACTAAATCAGCTGGTAAGTAGGTTTTCTAAATCATACAAATTAGCGGACTCTGGTTACATCAAGCTCTGAATTACCTTGGCTTCATCCTATCTGAGATTCAAAGATAAAATCATGTGCAAAAAAAGAGCCTAATTACCTTACAAACGTGTGGGTTTTCCTTACAATAATATTTATTTGTATGTAGTTGCATCATAATTAGGGAGCTGCCATGTTTCATTTGAAGAACCCCTCATTTGAATTTTGTGCGTTTAAAGCGCTGATTAAATGTCACTATATAGCGCTTTTTATTTTGTATATTTTAAGTCTATCACTGAAATTATGTTTATCTTATAAAGCACCAACAATTTACGGAGCACTTTTTTCAGTACATACATTCAAACAGTACGGCAAAACTAGACTTGACAAACTATTACATTCGATAAAAAGGATGGATAGGTATATTGTTTTATAGTTCAAAAGGTACATGCCATATTTTATTGCCTCTTTCACTTACTTCGGAGAGAATACTCACTTCAGAGAGAATAATTCATCTAGTTTGTTGAATCCAGTCCAGTTCTAAGGATGTTAAGGTCTCTGTAATGTACTCTCCAGAGCATTGACTGGTTTCATGTACTGGACACTTGACACACAAATTGAACCTGTTCCTGTTTATTTTCTCAATAAGCTTTTAATTAGGTAAATAGGGGAAGACAGAAGTATTAGGGACATGAGATGATTTTTCTTTTAAGACAGTATGTTTGTCTTCAGATGTGTCACACAGGCAGGTACATCAAGAAGGTACCCCTGTAACCGGGAACTACCCCAGATTTGCCATACAGGACTTAGGTTTGATAGATGTTTGTCAGGGATCCAGGACGGTACTTGATTCTTTAGAATAAGGGAGTTGTGTGTATTGTCACTCATTCTCCTGTCCTGTCCTTTCACCCCTCGGCATGTTTAACCACTGCTTCTTTGTATTAATTTTATCACATAGTTTAGTTCTGCTTCTATGGTTAAGTGGTTATTCCACTGTTTAATATAGTATAGTATTGTATAGTATAGTACAGAGGTAGGCAACCTTCAGCACTCCAGATGTTGTGAACTATATTTCCCTTGAGGCTTTGCCAGCATCATGACTGTAAGAGCATTATGGGAGATGTAGTCCACAACAACTGGAGTGCCAAAGGTTGCCTACCCCTGGCATAGTAGGTTGAAAAAAGACTTTAGTCCATCAAGTTCAACCTTACACACATACCTAGTTTAGTTCATGTAAAACCGCTTTTAATATAGAAGATCAATATATACCGTACTTACCGGCGTATTACACGCACCGGCGTATAACACGCACCCTCGCCAGAACCGGAAGTGCGGGAGACGCGGCTGCAGATCGTGCAGCACAGAAAGTTATCGGCGTATAACACGCAGGTAGGGTTTAAGCTTATTTTTTTAGATATAAAAGTGCGTGTTATACGCCGATAAATACGGTACTTGACTAATAATCCTCTTTGCCTGCTGTAGCAATATATCATTGTGTTAATTTTATTGTTTATGCAGGCGTTATCGAGAGGTGGGAATTAATCCACGCACAAGCACTAAATAAGGAGCTCCGAATGAAACAAAAACTTCAGCAGTGGCAGCAATTTATGTCTGACCTCTCTAATATCTGGGACTGGCTCGGAGACACGGAGGAAGAGCTCGAACGACTACGGCGACTGGATGTTAGCACTGATATTCAAACAATTGAACTCAGAATTAAAAAACTTAAGGTGAGCACAGCATATCATGCCCTTTTAAAATGTGTCATCTTATTAGAACACAGTGCCCTTATTCACCAAAAATAGATTGTGGTGGTACATTTTCATTAAACATTATTCGTCTGTAGACTGCATCTTCAATTCAAATAAGAAAAACCTCCATGTCTGTGTTCTATGGAGCCAACCAGAAATAATTAGTTGGACTCTGAGCTCTGAGGTCATAAAGTTTACCAATGAAAAGATTCACAGATTAATCACGATTAGGTTCCTTATACTAAGCTCAATGCTCTCAGATGCTTGTTGTTGATCTTAAATATAGATCAAAACACTGTTGACTAAATCATTGTAGTAAGTCAGAGTCTTTGGGAGATTTATGAAATATGGACAATAGTAATGCCATGAAAAATTATATATATATGTGGGCAGGGCTGCTTTATTAAGAGAATGTCTAGACTGCCCGGTTTTTATAAAAGGTCATTTTAGCATTCTAAAGAAATCTAAAAGAAAGAAATTGCTGGAAAAAGAGCTGAGAGATTTGGTTCTCATTCGTTAAATAACAGCATCTAGAGAATAATTTATAGGTGTTGAAATTGCTAATAAATTGATATAGTAATATACAGACAGTCACAGTAAGGTACAAGGATTGTGAATTGAGATTACATTTGTGTAGCGGTGTTAAAACAATTTCTTATTTAGTGTGTTAGTGTGAAATGCAGCATTTGGCAAGAGTAGTCTCTTTTGGTGTTGTAGACTGCTGCAGACTATGTGTCTGTGTACAAGATTTATTGTATGTATAGTGCAACATAAATTGTTGTTCATGGTTCAGGCTTCAATTAAGGATGTCTAACTTTAGGATTAGTTTGTATTCCCACATCTTCCTTTCCCTCTTTGTCCAGAAATTCCCCATTAACATGGTGACCCAAAGAATCCATTCTGTGCGCATTTTGACAAAAGCGGTTCCCTACACTTGTGCTACATATATTTGCATTTTTCTTTTTGTTTCTCTGTATGTTACTGTATACCAAGGTATTTTTGAAAGCTTTCAATCAATTAGCAAGTTGGCTCGTTCTCTTTCTTTGGCAACAATTCTATACCTTAGGAGGCACAATAGAAAATTGTACATGTTGTCTTGTGAAATAATCACAGCTTTATTCATATGATGGACAAACCACAACACAAACGTTTCAAAGTTCTCACCACCTCTTCATCAATGTGTAACTGGGGAGCATTTACACATTGATACATTTTTGAGAACCTTCATAAAAGTGAATTCCTCCTTTTGTGTTATCTCAGGAGCTTCAGAAGGCTTTGGATACCCGAAAAGCGATTGTCCTCTCCATTAACCTGTGTAGCTCAGAATTTACCCAAGTGGACACCACGGAGACTAACGAGCTTCAAGAACGTCTCAGTCAAATGAATGTAAAATGGGAACATGTGTGCAGCACACTGGACGGGTGGCGTTGTTCATTGCAAGATGCTTTAATGCAGTGCCAGGTCTGTAGTATATTGTTTTCACTACATTACAAACACAGTCCTGAAGCGGGGGTCATTGAAAAGTACGCTATATCGCCAAAAGTATGTGGACACCCCTCCTATTATAAACTATTGAGTTTAGGTGTTTCAGTGAAATTCCCATTATTAAATGCTATCATTGTGAAGTTGAGTCGTCTAGGAGTCACAACAGCTCAGCTATGAAGCAGTAGACCATGTTCACTCACAGAGTGACTGCTTTAGCTTGTGGCGTGTAAAATTTGCCTGTCCTCTGTAGCCTCACTCACGGTTTCCAAACTGCCTCTGGAAGCAACATCTGCACAAGCACTGTGCATTGGGAGCTTCATAAAATGAGTTTCCATGGCCGACCAGCTGCATAGAAGGCGAACATCGCTATGTGCAATCCGAATTGTCAGCTGGGGTGGTGTAAAGCACAGTATCTCCTCTCCAATTGACATTTTGCAGACTAGTTGCCTATCTCTTGGTACCTTGTGTAGCCCACCACCGCCACCTGTAAAAAATGACCACATTTCAAGTTTTGCATCAGAATAATTAGTGCAAAGGAGCAATAGCTACTTTTTAGAAGGGTTTCAAAATGCCGCTGGAATATACCATTCCATAAGTGATCCTCTCATTGGTATCATAAATTAAATAAAGAATAAAATATTAAAAAGCAGAAACCAGTAAATTATAAAACAAAAGCTGACAATTTGGCCAGAACATGTTAAAGAATTATTGGACCTTGCAATTAATGAATTACCTGAAAAACAGAACGATCAGATCCCAAGAAAGGAAATTTAGTTATTATTTTGTTCTTTTTTTACCGAGGCCAAAAGCTTTCTCCTTTGTAGTTTGTAGGCTACTGGAATGCAAGCTCCTAATAACTTACATTCGTTGCCAAGTGCATTGTCAGCAATGTACAGGTGAATGAACAGTAGACTTGCATTTCAGTTAAAGTCCATAATATTATGTTATTATAGTGTAGAAAAATATTTCAATTACATGTAGTTATTATATGAAATTAAGTATATATTTATTATTAATTATTTTCTTACATATACATGACTTTAGTAAATTGACATTTATCCCATTTAGATTGCTAGATGGATTAATTTTATACCATGATATACACTGTAAAAAATGTATATGCTCTCTTTAATATTTTCCTATATACAAAATTACTTTATGTATTTAAGTAACTTTTAGAGTGTCTCCTTTCTCTCCCCTTTATGTCCCATGGTGGAGTAATAATCCTCAGGGATGCGCAGACCCCTTCTGTGGGATGGAGAGTTATAAATGCAGTAGAATAGTATATGGGGAGAGACAGAGAGTTTATCATTACCCCTGCCCAATTTTTTACATTTGTATTACTTTTTTCATTTCTGTTCATTTTATTGGCTTTGTTGGTAGTAGGGACTCCAGAGAAGGACTAATCCATATCTGCAAGTAACACGAATAATAATATAAATAATAATATAATTAATCCTGCTCTCATCAACTCTTCTGTGATGCAGTAGAATTGATGATAGTCAAGTATAATTTGATGTAAGATTGCAGTAGTGAAAATGCAAGTTGGACTGTTAGTCCCAGCTGGTATTATGTATATACATAATACTATATATATTGTAATGTTTCTTCACAATCATGTAGAGGTACCAGCGATGTAAATCCAGAAGTTGCCTCTGTGTAGCTTGTAGAACTTTAATGAGACACGCCACACATTTTGTTTGTTAATAACAATTTTGCATATTTTGATAGGACTTTCATGAAATGAGTCACGGGCTGCTTCTTTGGCTAGAAAACATTGACAGAAGAAAAAATCAAATTCTTCCCATCAATCCAAACCATGATCCAGACACCCATCAAGAAAATCACAAGCTTTTAATGGTATAAAATGTTATATTAATTTCATACATTTGGAAATATTGTGTTTGTGCCACTATTGTGTAAACTGGAAACATACAATGTAATACATGCAAAGTGCCCTAGTACCGAGCCACAGCATTATATATAAATAAATCTAATGGTGGGTTTACTTGGAACCCCTTCTTCTTATCAGTACCAGTTCTTTGGCTGCAAAAATTTATATTATACAGAATTCAACCTGACAAGGTTAAGTATATCAGAGCAACTATTGTGTTCTAAGCCTAGGAAATAGGCAATTAAAGTGTAAAAACATTATCATTAGTTTTACATTTTGATATTTTCTCAAATATTTGAAACTGATCCTGCAAACAAAAACTACATATATATGTTTTCAGCTCAAATATTTTTTTCAATTATTATAAAGTTTGATGATTAATCAATCTCTCCTTATAATAATTTGCCCAAAAAATACTTAGTTTTAAGCTTGTAATTTTTGGTGAGGTAGGGACTTTCCTTAAGATATATAAGTTGCTGACCCTATTCTTGTCTAACAGCAAATGAAGCGTGAATTGCTGGAGTCTCAGCTTAAGGTGGCATCTCTACAAGACATGTCATTTCAGCTGTTAGTGAATACTGAGGGCAAGGACTGCCTTGAAGCCAAGGAGAAAGTGCATGTCATCGGTAACAGGCTCAAGGTACTTCTGAAAGATGTCACCGGTCACATCAAAGAAATAGAGAAAATTTTAGACATCTCAAGTAACCAGCTGGTAAGTTCAAGCTTCTAAATGGCAATGGGAAGATGACATAGTGTTGTGTCTAGTTTTGATTTTGGTTTGTTTTTTCCCTGGCCAGCCATAACATGATGACCCCTGACAGGTGAAATGAATAACACTAATAATCTTGTTATCATGGCACCTCTCAGTAGGTGGGATATATTAGGCAGCAAATTAACATTTTGTCCTCAAAGTTGAAAAAATTGCCAAGCGTAAGGATCTTAGCAACTTGACAAGTCCAATTTGTGATGACTGATGGTACTGATAGTCAGTACCTATCAAAAGTGGTCCAAGGAAGAACAAGCAGTGAACCGGCAAAAGGTTCATGGGCGGCCAAGGCTCATTGATGCACGTAGAAGCCGAGGGCTGGCCCGTGTGGTCAAATCCAACAGACGAGCTTCTGTAGCTCAAATTGCTAAAAAAGCTAATGCTGGTTCTTATAGAAAGGTGTCAGAACGCACAGTGCATCTCAGTGCACCCCAGATATTTTGGGGTGTATAATATGTTTTCAGGCAGCTGCATATTAGATATGTGTATGTGTTCTTGCTGTGTTATACCACACAACACTGTGACTTCCTATCATACTGATTGTGGTAGAATGTCTCGGTCTCTATTATCCAGTTGGACACTCTGACTAATAAAACTGTCTAAAGAGGAACATACCTCATTTGAATTGTCATAAGCAATAAGTGTAGTATTTGAATAGCAAAACTCATCCAGAATATCACGACGGACAATAATGCCATCCTCCGGGTCTACAGATAATGGTAGTTGATTGGAGCTAAATGAGATGAAACCGAAATTTTGCGAATAATGAGCTATATTACCATGTACAGCACTGTCTTTATGCATTTTAAAATGTGCCCCCTCTCTTCATACATGTAAAGTAAAACTCCAGCTGTAGTTCATCATAAAACAATAGTTTTAAAGTAATGGTCTTACTTACTTAATGTTCTGTTCATTTGGAAAGTTTGCTAGGAAAAACAAACTATAATTTGTTCTGTTTTAGCTTGGTTACAGATGCTAAAGATTTTCATTTTTAAACTTAGGAGTTATCGTCTTGGTCTTCAGCAGATGAATTGGACACTTCAGGGTCCCTCAGCCCTGTGTCAGGCAGGAGCACGCCCAGCAGACAGAGAACGGTAAAGTCAAGAACGTTTTAAGAAATGTTGGTAATAACGTAGGAAAATAGAGCAAAGGTTTCACCACAACCCTGTTAGGGAAGTCAAGGAACACATCCCACAATGGTTGACATTGCAATTTTCAACTTGTACAACTTCCTGACATTCATGCATAAAGTCAGAGCAAAGAAGTTTCATCAATCTTCTTTTTCTTTCTTTTTTTTTTCTCTTTCTTTATGGCAGCTGACGTTTTGGTCTACATTTATTATTGTTTATTTCAATCAGTTTTCTGTGGTGTTGGAACTGTGGGTTTCATTTGCAATTTAGTTGAATAACATCTGTAACCTCTGTCCTTATGAACTCTGTGATCAACTTAATTGATTTTTCTACGTTCACTAGTCTCTTGTAGCTTCTAGTGACAAAATGTAAAGGAACACTGGCTTTTCGTGGATTACTATTGTGTCCTCCTAAATTATGATCAGCAATGGTCATTTTTCTGTTTGGAAAACAAATTGGTTGCAGCAACATAAAAAACCCTATTCTTTAAATGCATGTCACTTATTAGTTAGGTAATTCAATATTCACATTATAACGCAAGGCTTCATAATTCTGGTCATTGAATGCTAGTAATAAACTAGATTTTGCATACCCAAATCCCTGCCCTATGGACAGTATGCATCATGGAGTGAGCTTCTTCTGCAAGAAGGGATGAGCTGGGTCTGCGTAAAATAGTGACCTCGATGAGCTGAAACACTCTATTCTCCCAACCTATCAGATTAGCCAGCATACCCCATAAATGATAGGTTTATAAATTCATAATACTTTTATTTATTATTTTTATTGACATGTCTAGTGGCTGTATACACTTGCCTTTCTAAAGATTATGAAAGATGCACTCACTATCTTTCCTAGTAATATGGCTTTTTCATATTAGATAAATTAAGCAATATCGTGCATATTTAACTAGTCCTGAAAACTAATATAGTTAATAATCAAGAAACATTTATTAGTGTAGGTGCCGTGCTCCCTGAAACTTTAAGTATTTTAAAAATGAACCTAATTTTCACCCCTTGAAGGTCAGTTCACCAGTGGTGGCACAGTGCAAAGGGTCTGTATTAACTGGCCACATCCTCTGTCACACTGCAATGTGTACATTAAAACAATTTTAGGGATGTGAACAGCACTTTGGAATCCATAATCCGTGGAATACAATGTAATGGAATTGGGTAGAAACTTAAGTGAATGAGAGATGGCTCATGATAATTTATATAGATTGTTATGAATCAGAAGCCACGTTAATACAAGAACCCTGACAGTTTTATTAACATAAAATATGATGTTTATATACAATATTAAAGTTTTGGATAATTCCACCTTTTTACAGTGTTTGTGGACCAGAGTTGTGACATTCCTTGAGTGACATGATTATGTCAATGGTTATGTCAGCAGCATAGAGGGAATGTTCTAGGCCAATCATAATAAAATATAATAATAATTGTTAAAATAGGCAATGTATTCATTAAATATAATTTGCATCACATCCACGGCCCTGTTGCCTTTCATTTTGGACATCCTTGACAGGAAAAGCCAGTTTCCCTTTTTCCTGGGTATTGTACACCTCATATGATTTTTATTTTATTTCCTTTGCTACACTTTTTATTTTCTTAATTTTCTTTCATCGGTAGCTTGTTCTTTATTTGCCTGGACTGAACATTCTTCTTTCTTTACCCCCTGTTCATTGCAAACAGCCACGGGGCAAATGTAGTGTCTCACAGCCTGGACCCTCTGTCAACAATCTACCTAGCAGGTACCTTATTCTCCTGGATTCCATAGCCTTCTAGAACCAAAAGAGGATTATAGAATGAACGTGTGAGCCCTTTTTTTCCTCTTGGTCACTTTGAAAATGATCAAACCAATTGGATAGTTCAACTTAGATAGTTACTTAGTTTCCCTAAACCTCCTTTGCCCAATATGGTTGATGGTTAAGCCTTTAATCCTTTGAGTTCCAGTGGGACTGATGGGCTTGATATATTTGTATCGGTCAATGGGTAAAGGTTTGTAAACCACTCTTCACCACTTGTAATTTTATCATCCTCTTTATTCATAAGTCAGCAAAGTGGACCGGTGCTAATAACCTTTCCACTTTTACCGAATTGCTTCATCTGAATTCTTCAGTGTCAGATTAAAAAGAGAAAAACATTAGGTCCTCAGGTTTGGTGGTGCCACCTCTTGTTTATTAACCCTACTAACCATTACTAACACAGCCTCTTCTGCTCCATGCATATACGTTCTGCCTCTCTGACTACAAGAGTTCAGACAATAGCATTTTGCTTGTTTCATTGTTTTGAGTGTTTTTTTTGTTTTTTTTTTTTACTAAAGAAAAGCTTCTGTTTTTAATTTGCTATTTTCTTATTCTCATATTAGCTTTTATTTTTTTATTGCACAGATATTTTTTTCCATACTCCTGTTAGGGTTACCTATACACATTTTACTCCACATCAGTTACATTACACGTTCCTGAAAATCAAACCAGTATCACCCTATCAGTATGTGTAGCTTTACCATTAACAATCAAGCAATTACCCTCATGTACAATACAGATTTGGGAAATCCTATAACAAGAAAATAAACATATTTATTGTGATTTAAACAAAATGCTATATTCCAGGAAAATACATTATTTTAATTATTTTTTAATACATTATCATATTCCAAGATCCTGTGAGTAACATTGTTGATTGGCTTTTTTCTTTTGAGGCTTTTATCGCAAATATAGCATTAATCTTGTAAGATACATATGTGCCGCCTAAATTCAAATATTTATTTATTTATATTTATGTCAGGTAAATTTACAAAAAATATCATTCTGTTGGAGTAAAATGGTCCAAAACAATTGTTCTGGGTTAAGGCATTCCATCTCCTAGAAACAAAACCCCTGAAAATTGCAATGTAATTAGAAAACCAGACACATAAACATAGCAAAATAATCAGGACATTGAGATTGATGTATAAAAGACGATTCTGTTGCAGAGTTTATAAAGTGGTTTTATCACTATGGCAACCAATGGAATAGTCATTTGGTTTACAGGGATGCTCTAGTGACCCATGCAGCGCCACCATTGCAGAATGCATATCAAAAAAATGCATATCAAAGTTGTAAGTACTTAAATATGTATTCTTCAGCTGAAAGAAAAAAAGGCCACCAAGTGCTTGGGGGGTTGTTCTGTGCATGTGCGCAGGGGCATAATTTTAAAAAGTATTGGTGGGTAAATTTTCAGATGCGGATCAATTGCCATGGCAGCCATATTCCACCCAATACCGCCTTGGCATTATATACGTAAGGTCTACGGTGCCTTTACAAAAAATTTTCTATACAGTAACATTGTGGCCGTAATTTATCAACACAGTTTACTGAGACATCTGTCTAGTGTGATGTAACCAATAGGTAATAGGGGTTGCGCTGCATTTATGTCTCATGAGCTCTTTCTGATCTTGTGGTCACCATGTTGACTCTGGGCAGATGCCTTTTAAAGTTGGAAAGCAACCTTTAGGACTGAAGTTCTTTCAAAAGAAATCTCCAACCTATTTCTGTTTAAGTATTCAGACCAGTCACTTATTACATACAGGAGAGATACACTTAAATATATATTAACGTAAACAATGTATGCAACACTATGAAATCCTAAAATTATGTATGAAACTCAGAAGACCTATTTTAACTTTTTCTCACCATACACCATGCCTCTCGTTAAATCAGTAATCAGCAAGTCCACTGACAACCTCATAAGCATGTCTGATTTAAGAGAACACGGTAACAGAAGTATTCAGCTATCATTGCCTCTTGCTCACATCTTGCATTGCCAGACATCTGGCACAGTGTACGTCTTAACAGCTTTGCCGCTTCCAGCAAGGTCCTAATAACAATCCTGATTGCACCGCTCACTTTTTAAACCGGCACTGTTGATTAACCTGTCGTTATACCGTATAGCACAATATTTAATTTGTCATTCAGACAAGCATGAAATACAAGCAAGGTTCAACTGAATGGAGCACTTCATCAAAAGCGCAAGGCAAACAGATTGTGTTTGATGTCTGCTATGGTAGTAACTGATAAAACAGCGCAGGCTGTCACTGTGTTCCTGTGTTATTTTAAATACCGTACTTCTGATCATAGTATGCTGTGTTCTTGATCTTGCACTGGATCGGTAAACATGGATAGATCATGTCTTATGAGCAGGCAGAGTACTTCATTTTGCCTGAGTTTTGTTCTTTGCGTGAGATATATATACCTCCTAACACTCCTGGTTTTCGGGACAGTCTACCTCTGCCCCAGGTAGCTGCTCCACTGTCCTGCTTTTGAGGGCAGTGGTGTTATGCAGGCCTAGGCACCACAGGCACTAGCCACAGAGCACGGAGAGGATGCGCGAGCGGCACATCGGGGGAGCCGCCTACCCGAGTCGGGACAACGCGGGACCCCGGCGGAACAGGTAGGCGTAACAAGTGGGGATAATGGGTCTGTTGGCCCAGGAAGCAGTAAAATCAATGGCAGCTCCCACCTCTAAAGCTGAGCACTGCAAGATGGCTGTTCATGAAAGCCCCAATCCCACCCACTTCCAACAACGAATGTATGTATTAAGGGACCCTCCAACCATCATTTGCATACTGTATGGTAGCTGAGAGGTCCCTTTAAGTCTTGTAGTGCAAATTCATGGGGGGGTGCTTCATTTGGAGTCATTTTTTGTCAGTGATTGGCTGCCCCAACTTAATTACACAGAAGTTGTAATTTAGACAATCATTAAGAAGTGCTTCATCTCAAACTATCTGATATAGGTATAAGTAAGTTATATGAGCAAAGGTATGTGGACACCACTCCTAATTAATGAGTTTTGGTGTTTCACCCAAAACTTATTGCTAACAGGCATATAAAATCAAGGATATAGGCATGTCATCTCCATAGACAAACATTAATAGTAGAGTGTGTCATACTAAACTGATTATTGATGTTAAACACGACACCTTTGCAATAAGTCACTTCATGCAATTTCTGTGCTGCTAGATCTATCCCAGTCCACTGTGTGGAGAAATTTAAATGTTCTCCACAAAGCCATGACCTTAACCCCACTGAATGAGATGAATTGTGATGCAGGCCTTCTCGTCCAACATCAATCACCAACAAGTCTAATGTACCATATGGCCCACCAACAAAGTATGCATATTAAAGTACTTTGTGAGTTAGTTCTCCAAACACAATCATTTAAAACCCGCTCGGCGCCCCTCTCTCCTCTGCGAGCCCTCTAACTCGGCCTTGGTGCCGGCTTGTAATGCTGAGCGCCGGAAGATGACGTCATTTCCGGCGCTCAGCATTACAAGCCGGCACCGAGGCCGAGTTAGAGGGCTCGCAGAGGAGAGAGGGGCGCCGAGCGGGTACTGACAACTTGGTAAGCGAAAACCACTCGGCGCCCCCCTCTCTCTCCTCCGGTTCAAAAAAAAACAAAAAACGGCTTGGGGTGGGATAACAGATAATAGGGAGGGAGAGGAAGGGTAGATAATGGGGGGGCACCATTTTACACTTCGCCCCAGGCGGCATCATGTCTAGGGCTGGCCCTGGTGACATAACCTGCAAGAACTGTTAGGGCACCCGCTTTAATGTATGGATCCCATTTTGCATATAAACTGCTGTCTCAGAACACATAATTGCATACTTGTAGCACTTGCCTACTTGAGTTTATATTATGGGGCAAATAAGCACAATGTGTCAATTTAGTTTCAAATGAGGTAGTTATATGATAATGAACCCATTGTACATGCGTGACAAAAATAGTTGTAGGTGTCATGGATGCCAGAAGCCAAAATCTATTAGTGCTGTGAAATCTCAAAACAAATAGCTGCAAACAGTCCCATATTTGTTTCAATGGTCTACAAATGTTTAGTATACTGAGACTGTTAGCAGCACCAAAGAAGGCTGGAAAGAGGGGGGATTGGGGCAATCTACGGGAATAAAACTACATGACCTTGTGGACAAACCCTACATTGTGTCTGGAATGTTCCTTTGTCTCATCTTGAGACAATGTAAAGTTGGTAAATGTGGAAACTGCTGACTCTCTATAACATTTTGTTCTGCAAGATCTCATAACATGCTAGCATGATAAACAGACCTTTATTAAGCCCAGAGAAAGTGGCACTTGTTCCCTGCAGTAATGTGAATAAAAGAACCTACAGACGTGCCAGGAGACAAATGAGTTTACAGATCCAAGCACCTAGCATACTATATGTTCATGATCAAGAATGGCATCACAGGTGGTCTACGTGTCTGCTTCTATAGAGCCGTGCTCCTCAACCTTCTCAAGGCACTCCTAACAGTCCAGGATTTAGGTATTACTCAGGTGTGTCTAAGGTGTTTCAGGTGTGTTTGTTAATTAATTGTGCAACAACTTAGACACACCTGAGTGATATCTAAATTCTGGATTGTTAGGTGTGCCTTGAGGAGAGGATTGAGGAGCACTGCTACAGAGCACTAGACCAGTGTAATTCTATACAAAATGCCACACTTAGCATTTTGCCTAAAAACATTACACACAAATGTACACAATGTTTTATTGAATTAAAGATTAAAGGGAAATTAAGCACTGCATGTTCTCTGGGATAACCTACTATTCCTCCCTATTATTTCTCCACTTCGATACTTATTGATAGGAGCTGATTGGCTTTGGCCGATATAATATATATATTTATATAGTCTGTTGCTTGCAAACTACCAAGACAGTAACACAGATTGTAAAATAACAAAACACAAATAAACAAACTATAAGTAGTTTAAAAACTGAATTTAGCTTTAGTTACGATCTAAAGAGTGTGACAGTTTCCGCAAATAGTGAATCTTATTCTTTTAGCTATACAAATTCTTACACAACCAGCCTTTTGTCCGCTACATTAATAAAAAAAAACATTTAATACTGTGCTTACAATTGAATAGCATAATACCGAAATGATCATATTATCTCCTTGTTTGCTTCTGCGTTGAGTTGTATCATAACATGATTGTTTTGTTGAGAATTTGCCATTTGCCTGCTCTGTGTGATCCACCATAATTTTAACTTCTACAATGAGTACTGATTCAGTGCAAGATCCTAATAAGTGCCAACTACTGCTATATTTTGTGCAGTGTGTGTGTGAAGGGGTAGTGATCTCAAATAAATCGTATTTTGCTGATAAGTACTGCCAAATACATTTTATTTCTCTTCATCAAAATATTGACAATACACAGAACTATACCAGTTAAAAGTACTATAGAACCTAAATATTTATAGAAACAGAATAGAAATTGCCAAAGACATTCTTTATATTTTACTAATTTTTTTCTAATTTATGATTAGGTCCAAAGACGGTGGCTCAAGTTTCTTCCATTCTGAACCGAAGTTGGCCCAACAAAACCAATCATTCTTTCTCCGAGTTCTTCGGGCGGCATTGCCTCTGCAGCTTCTTCTCCTGCTGTTGATTTTTCTGGCTTGTCTTGTACCAATCACCGAAGAAGATTACAGTTGTACTCTGTCTAATAACTTTGCCCGATCCTTCCATCCAATGTTGCGCTACACCAATGGGCCACCTCCAATATGAATCAACAACAAATATATTTTTTCTCGTATCCAGAGAACTAGAGACTGTTTTTCAGTCGCACTGTGTGGATGCATTATTCACAATAACCTTTGAACAGAAGACACACATTCTGCTTTATCCGTCCACAGTTATATCACTGTGACAGCCTTTGAAAATGTAAATGAAGAAAAGCATCATGTCTATTTAAACCATTCACTCCAACAATAATTTTGTTTTCAACTTATCAATAACTATCAGATTGCTAATTCTCAATAACAATATTGTCAGTATTTCATAAAAAATCAGCCTGTAAGGCTATTATGACGCTGTTTTAGAAGCTTTACTTGTAATATAAAATTTGAAAAAGCTTAAATGGCAAATATTTTTTTATTTTTCTCAGTGTATTTCTCTTAGTTGTTGGGCTTTCTGTGTGATGGGCAGCAAGATAAGCATGAACTAACTATAACATTGCATAAATAAGAAGCACTTTTTTTAATTACTGGAACTGGATGTAAGAAATTAATTATAGATCTATAAAAAGATGTTCTGCTGAATGAAAATAAATGTTAACGATTGAAATAGAACATATTATTTATGGATGTACAGTTTGCTAAGGCGAGTTTTGTTTGTATTGATTTCTTGCAATTATACATATTAAAACATATTTTGGTCTGATGTTGTTTTGTTATACTTGAGCAAAATCCTGGTTTCAGTTAATAACAGAATTTTTGCTTCCTGTGTTACCATCAGTCATGTGATGTTTTTCTCTCTTTTTTGGAATTGATTAAATAAGTTTCCTAGTATAGTACAGAAATCGTAATTTATATTTAACTAGTTATTTTGTTGTGGTCGCTTTCAGACTGCTCTGTTTTTAAAATAAGTAAAATCCAATATTTAAATCAGATTTTTAAATTGCCTCTCTTAAGAAAGCTCTTGGAACAAAAAAACATAATAAAATAAACACAATGAATAAGATAGAAGATTTCAGTTTGAAGGGTCTTTTTGAAGACCCCATTTATAGCTACTGCTGAAACTAAGCATGTAGCCTGTTCAGTCTGTAAGAAGACTCCAGGACCCCAAGCAATCCCACTGCTTGGTTTATTAGAGGGCTAAAGAGTTTACAGATCATAGGAGAAGTGTTACAACTGAATGAAATCTGAGCTATTTTTCTTCCCAGTCGATGTGGGGAAGCTGGCTTTGGCATTATGTACAACCATGAACATTTCAGGACAAATTTAGGAAAGGTTGAAAAGACTGGGAACTTACTGATATTCTAAACATTCAAAGACCTTGCCAGATCCATCAGACCCATGAAGCTGGGTCAGAACACAAATTCAACAAAATCACTGAAACAATGCAAGAATGCACCAACAAAAGTCAATGTGAGACTGAAGGCTCAAAATTTAAATACAAAACTCCAGGCTAAAAATTAGATCATGGGAGGTCACAAGAGTTTATCCTGGGGGCAGGGATGTCATATGCCTACTGCAGGATAGGCCTTGACATGGGCTTATAGCCAGCAATCCAGAGGACATAGCGGTCATGTTCCACAGCAATCCGCTACCTTGGACGATCCATGCACTGGAGGTTGGCGCAGGAGGCCTCTGATAATCCAGGATGGTCTTCCTGCTGTTGGAGGCAGCCAGGTGGCGTGGAGTCTGCAACCACCAAGATACGCTCTAATAGTACTCCCTCTAGATTCCGGGGAAGAGCAGAAATCCCCACCAGGTTGATCCTGAAAATGAGCATCATAAGTTCGGACAAGTTGTTGAGCATTGGCGGTAGCAGACGGAATCTAAACCAGGAATACAAAAAGGATTGTACCTTAAATTCTTCCTCCACATTTACTTCCACCAGGCAAAAACAAACTTTGGAGAAGCAATTACAGGTTACAGACATCAGTAGAGAGACATTAAGAGCACAAGCAGTGGCGGAACTACTGGGGTCGCAGGGGTCGCGACTGCGACCAGGTCCTGGAGTTCTGCCAGTCAGGGGGGGCCCAAGGGGTGCCGAGCAGTTGCTGAAAACGACCGCTCGGCAACTCTTGGGCCCCCCTGACTGACAGAAATCCAGGATGCTGCTGCTCCCAGCTGCTGCCGCCGCCTGCCTCAGCGCTGCCCAGAGTGCAGTGTTGGGAGCGTGAGGCGTTTGTCTCGGGTGCTGGCGCTCACGTCATATGCCAGCGCTCAGCAGTGAAGCGCCGGCAGCCGAGACAAACGCCTCACGCTCCCAACACAGGAGTTGACGGTAAGTGACCTACAAAGGGGGGGTAGGTAGATCGTGAGAAGGGGGGGTAGGGAGGGAGAGGGTAGATTGTGAGAAGGGGGGTAGGGAGGGAGAGGGTAGATTATGAGAAGGTGGGTTAGGGAGGGAGAGGGGAGATTGTGAGAAGGGGGTTAGGGAGGGGAGATTGTGAGAAGGGGGTAGGGAGGGAGAGGGGAGATTGTGAGAAGGGGGTAATTGTGAGAAGGTGGGGTAGGGAGGGAGAGGGGAGATTGTGAGAAGGTGGGTTAGGGAGGGAGAGGGGAGATTGTGAGAAGGTGGGTTAGGGAGGGAGAGGGGAGATTGTGAGAAGGGGGTTAGGGAGGGAGATCGTGAGAAGGGAGGGAGAGGGTAGGGAGGGAGAGGGTAGATAGTGAGAAAGGGATAGATGGGTTGGGGTTGACCCCCTTAACAGATTCTCGCACCGGGGCCCTGAGGTTTCTAGTTACGCCCCTAAGCACAAGGAATCCAAAGGTTGTAAGATTAAGTAGAGTTCTTAAGGGACAGGGTTGATCAAATCCAGCAATTACTAGAAGTGCACAACCACCACAGCCCTACGAAACTTGTAAGTCAAATTGAGGTCATGGATACTTTTGGGGTGGAAATATATTTGGTTTTGGTTAGAATCATTGGATATTTGGTTTATGTGTAAATAAACCTGTAGAAACTTTAAATACCTGTAATTTATCATTGCATTGATTATTAGACCTGTTCTTTTGGATTCATACTTACTCCATTTTGTGGCCGTTACAACCTTTCAGCAGAGAAAGTGGGAAGGGACTGTGTGTAGGAAGGTACAGAACAAGTTCCTTTAGCAGTCTTGACAGGACATCCACATGACCTCTCACATATGGAACTCCACTAGCATGCCTTTCTTTAACTCACGCCACACTGGTGGCAACCTAAAGTGTTGGAGGGGTACACAGGCCGACAGCAGGAGCTGAATTGGACAGTGGGGCAGCAAGTTAATAATGCTTTCTATTCAATGCTGAATAGTGGATAACCAGCACACATTGGCTCACATTTTGGTAGCGCTTAGGAAGATGTTGGTGCAGTGAATTGGACCACATGCAGGCACAGCAGGAAAAATGGGACTGTTGGTGACAGACGGGACAGCAAATGACCAGGACTTTATGGGTTTGTGGTGCACAACATACGGTATACTGCACCTGGTGTTGGGGTCAGCTATTTGAAATGAGGCCAGTGCAGGCTGTCAAAACTGATCGACATGTACCTTAAGATTGCTGGGTACTTTCACCGCAGTGTGAGCGGATCCTAGAGCAGAAAAGGAATTCTGCAGTATCCCCCAAATGCATTTGCCCCTTTTCACACTCTCTAAATGATGTGCAGGAGTTGAGTTTGGGCAAACACGTGTCTGTGCACATGATATACTCAACTCCAGTCAGCTCCAGTGCTGCAGGCAGGGGGTCAGATTCAGACATGACTGGCAGATTAAAGCGATATGCAGTCACGTTACCCTACACAGATGCTTACTACCCTATTCCCCAGGCATGTCCAAACTTTTTTCGAAGAGTGCCAGATTTGATGAAGTGAACATGTGCGAGGGCCGACCATTTTGCCTGACATTTTCTGAACCATTAAAATTAAATACAAATTAACTATTTTATGCAAAGTTTATTGAAAACGGCATACCACATCTATCCCTTTCTCACTATCTCCCCTCCCTACCCCCCTTCTTACAATCTCCCCTCTCCCTCCCTACCCCCTTCTCACAATCTCCCCTCTCCCTCCCTAACCCTTTCTCACAATCTCCCCTCTCCCTCCCTCTTCTCACAATCTCCCCTCTCCCTCTCTACCCCCCCCCCTTCTCACAATCTCCCCTCTCCCTCCCTACCCCCCTTCTCACAATCTCCCCTCTCCCTCCCTATCCCCCTTCTCACAATCTCCCCTCTCCCTCCATACCCCCTTCTCACAATCTCCCCTCTTCCTCCCTACCCCTCCTTCTCACAATCTCCCCTCTTCCTCCCTACCCCTCCTTCTCACAATCTCCCCTCTTCCTCCCTACCCCTCCTTCTCACAATCTCCCCTCTCCCTCCCTACCCCCCTTCTCACAATCTCCCCTCTCCCTCCCTACCCTTCTCACGATCTCCCCTCTCCCTCCCTACCCCCCTTCTAATGATCTCCCCTCTCCCTCCCTACCCCCTTCTCACGATCTACCCTCTCCCTCCCTACCCCCCCTTCTCACGATCTACCCACTCCCTCCCTACTCCCCTTTGTAAGGCACTTACCGTCAACCCTGTGTTGGGAGAGTGAGGCGTTTGTCTCGGGTGCCGGCGCTTCACTGCTGAGTGCCGGCATATAACGTCATATGCCGGCGCTCAGCGTGAAGCGCCGGCACCCGAGACAAACGCCTCACGCTTCCAACACTGCACTTTGGGCAGCGCAGAGGCAGGCGGCGGCGGCAGCAGCAGCGGCGGCGAGTAGAGGAGTCCTGGATTTCTGTCAGTCAGGGGGGGCCCAAGAGGTGCCGAGCGGTCGTTTTCAGCAACCGCTCGGCACCCCTTGGGCCCCCCTGACTGGCAGAATTCCAGGGCCCGGTCGCAGTCGCGATCCCGGTAGTTCCGCCACTGCCTACAATTTCTTCATCAGATGCAATTGTGGCTGTGTGTGCCGGCGCAGGGAGAAGGAAAGCCCAAATCTAGCGGCGTCCGAGATCGCAAGATTTGGGCTTTCCTTCTCCCTGCACCGGCACACACAGCCACAAGGGCATCTGATGAAGAAATTGTGTAGGGGAGGGTTAGATTTCATAGATCACAACCTCCCTCTAGTCAGCTCAACATTAGGGAGCGTAAGGTCTGTCACTTCAGACCTCTGCTTTACTGCTCCCTAATCACTATGCTCCGGCAAATGATGCCGAGCGCGGGGCTATGATGTCATACCCCCGTGCTCTGCATCAATAGACAGCGTGTAGTGATGAGGGAGCAGTAAAGCTGAGGTCTGAAGTGACAGACCTCGCGCTCCCACCACAGGATGGAGGATGGGGTAAGAGATGGTGAGAAAAAGGCAGTGTATGCGTATATATATATATGTGTGTTTCTAATTGTGTGTGTGTGTGTAGGCAGGTGTGTGTAAGAGCAGCGTAGGTATTTCTAAGCTGGTGTGTAAGGACAGTGCATTTGTATGTGTGTATGTAAGGGCAGTGTATGTGTATATGTGTGTGTAAAGGCAGGCGTGTGTAAGGGCAGTGTATGTGTATTAGTGTGTAAAGGCATGTATGTGTAAGGGCAGTGTATGTGTGTGTGTAAAGACGTGTGTGTAAGGGCAGTGTATAAGTGTGTGTAAAGGCAGTGTGTATGGGCAGGTCTGTGTAAGGGCAGTGTATGTGTAAATGTGTGTTTATGGGCAGGTGTGTGTAAAGGCAGCGCGTATAGGCAGTTGTGTGTAAGGGCAGTGTATGTGTATTTGTGTGTTTATGGGCTGGTGTGTGTATAGGCAGTTGTGTGTAAGGGCAGTGTATGTGTATATGTGTGTTTATGGGCAGGTGTGTGTAAAGGCAGTGTGTAAGGGTCCTGGGAGGGGAGCTAACATTAGCCTTTTTTATATTAAACAAATATGTGCTGCTGTGGACTACTCTTCTTATGATGCTCAGCCAGCATTATGGTGGACACCTGGCTTGCTGAGAATCATGGGAATTGTAGTTCACAGCGTGCATCTGCAGCTTAGCCAGCATCATGGAAGCAGTATGTCTGGCTGAGCCTCATGATAACTGTAGTTAACAGCAGATGATGTGACATGTGTTAGTTGTGAATTACAACTCCCATGATGCCTTGTCATGGTGAACACCTGGCTGGGAATTGTAGTTCACAGCTAACATCTGTAGCTTTATCTACTGTTAACTGCACTTCCCATGATGCTCAGCCAGCATCATTGAAGTATGTGGAGCTGAGCCTCATGGGAATTCAATTCAATGTGTTGGTTATTTTAAATATGCATGACTGTGCTGAATAAAAATGAAGTGTTTTAAGTGGCGATGCAAGTGCGACATTGTAAAGTGCAATTGCTTGTATTGGTGAGTTGAGCAAGAGCGATCTAAAAGAAAAAATGTGTCCCTCTATCACATTTTGAAATGTTGGGAAGTTTGCTACATACATGTAAACTAAACAATGCAGTCATACTACCCTAGACACAAGCATACCAAACAATACACAGTGAGCCTACGGTATACATATGTATACTACCCGGTACACAGTCAGTCACCCTACCCTATATACCTGTAAACTACACAATGCAGTCACACTACCCTAGACATGAGCATTCTAAATAATACAAAGTGATCCTACCTTATATGCATGCTTACTACTCGCATAGACAGTCACACTATATCCCAAACAATTCACAGTGGTAGGACTCACAACACTATATACCCATGTATACTAAACCACACAAAGTCACGCTAACCTATACACATACATATTAAAAAATACACCCTACTTTATTCATTTATACTACCCTGCACATAGTTACACCACCCTATACACATTACTTTTTACTTTCCTCATCACATTATTCCTCTCCTTAATTTAGTTACTTGGAAACTGGTCCATATTATTTTCTGGGATATCATCCATAAAACATAAAAAGTGGTAATTAACTGTTGAATGAAACCCTAGAAAATAATCTGGTCCACTTTTCAAGTTATTCAATTATGGAGAGTACCGGTGACCCAAAACAGACAACGGAAAGAACAAATGTATAACTACGTTTTTTTTTGTTCGTTTTCCTCTGTTTAGCTGGGACTCCCTCCTTGTGTTTCTTTAAAATTGAAGATCACACAAATCTGAATGCACAAGTTTAAACTAAACAATGTTTGCTAGCTCAAACTTCTGTTCGTAATTTTGTAGCCAAAGTTGATACAAGGTGATGAATTTAAGTTTCCTACAATTAAATTTAAATGTTTTACAGCATTCCTAGAAGTATAAAACATGACTGAACGGCAGAATACAAACAATTTCCCTGAGTACTAGATTATAAAAGTGACTGTCAACTTTACTTTTTAAATGTGATTTCATGCAAGCGAATGCTTTCTCCTGTGAGCTAGTGGGTCATGCTAACTAGAATTTAAAGTTTAACGTGACTTTAAACTGTTAGGGAACAAATTAATATTCATTGGGAGATCATTGTCTAATGCCCCCCGACATTACATGTGGCACCAGCTGCACGGTGACAGTTTCAATATGTTGCTCACACCTTCAAGACAAATACATTATTTGAAGCATTGAAGATAAAATATCTTAAAAATTATATTCTATCCATGTACTAAATTTTTTTTTCCAAAAAAACATTAAAAATTGAGTACTTAGACTGACTTCTCATTGGGTCTTCCTTTGAATAATTGGAACTTAAGAAGAATGTTCTTCTTAGTTTGTAGAATAAATTGCCTTTGCATTGTTAATAAGGGTGCTATATTTCCCATCAAGCAGCTTATGCAAGATGATTTGCGATAAAGCCTAATAGTAACTGAGAGTAAACTTTTAGTAACTTTGCACAGCACACCAACATTTTTACCTACATTTTCTATGATTTCTTTCTGTAGATATCTATGTAATAGCGTAACCGCTCAGGTTCTCAGAGTAAAGGTGGTGCTCTGGGGAAAAGGAGTCTGCCAAAGAACCATACCACCGATAGGACGCACCAGTCAGTATGCAACAGAACACTTTATTGGGACTGGACATGGTTTGGATAAACATTTTAACAAGGGAAAGGTGAAGGGATTAGGGAAGTAACTCTAATCTAGACAGAAAGTCAATCTGAATGAATACACACAAATGGAAACAACGCTGAAAATACAAAATGTTGCAGTCCCAATAATATTCTTAAAGCATGGGTCCAATATTATAACTATAACCAACGATAACAAATAAAATAAACAAAGCAGGGAAAATATAATAGTAGGGATATAAATAAAATAATTCCATATTAACAGGACCATATCCTCTTACATCACCCTTTCCAATCATTTGGGAAGAGAGTTGCCTTGACAGGGAATTCAAGTTTAGTGGAAATCGTCTTGCGTTCACGCTCGTGTAAGGGCCACTGGGTTGCAGTACAAGCATTACTGGGATACAAATCTCCTTCTGACTTCTGTTGCATCGCCATCATTGTCGGTACCTTATTGAGAAAACACAGTCTATGTGCAAGAGGCTTTCCTCCCTTCACCCATGGAAATTGTAGCTCTTGGTCAACACATACCAGGTAAGGGGCAGCCTCTGGGTCTCAGATGCACACTCCATGTGTTCCTCTGTCTCCATCTGCAGACTAGGCTTTACCTCTTTGCAACCCTGTACACCATCCGTCTGCTCAAGATAAGGCTCAAGCAGCACACATTTCTGTATCTCCGTCTGTGGCTTGGGATGGGTTAAGGGACGAATGAAGACCTTGGCCAAATGTTCATCGAGGTATTCTCTCAATACTTTAAGTTCAGAGTCCGATAAGGGATAAATCTGGTTGTAGGGAATTTAAAAATATAGTTTTTCAGTATGTCTATGTCCGTCTGAGCATGACAGAGGAATGGTTTCAGTCTCTACAGGTCCAGATGATACAGGAGATCCGTCTATAGTTTGGATGAAAACTTCATGTTTCTTGAGACAGGTAGGGATACCATGTATCGTAAGGTATCCACTGTCTATGATGTTGCTACTGGCTCCAGACTCAATGATGGCCCTCAGGTTGAGGCAGTGAGGTCCACTGTAGACATAGAGGAATAGACAGGTGAGTAGACATCCCTGACAGGATAGAAGATAAACATAGAAACATGACGGCAGATAAGAACCTATATCCTATATCTAACTTGGCCTTATGCCTATCCCATGCTTACTTAAATATCTTTACTGTATTAACATCTACCACTTCTTCCCTCCAGGAACATCAACCCTGTTGCAAATTTTTGTGTACCTTTCCATCAAGACCTTCTGCAATATCACTAATAAAAATATTAAAAAGAATTGGTCCAAGCACAGATCCCTGAGGTATCCCACTGGTAACAAGACCTTGCTCTAAATATATTCACCTTTGACTACAACCCTCTGTTTTTGCCACTCCCTAATCCATTCAACAACATTGGGATCTAAACACAGAGATTGCAGTGTCAAACACCTTGATCAATTAGTTTAGTCACCCAATCAAAAAAATCAATAAGATTAGTTTGGCATGATCTTCCTGAAGTAAACCCATGTTGTTTTTGATCTTGAAACCAATGATTCGTTAATGAAATCGGTTTTGCTAGTACACCACCAAGCTCTTTTTAATGGGGTGTATCCCATCGACTTATTTGTCTTTACCTTAGTCAGTCTATTTTCCTAACTGAGGTCCCATTCCCTCATTTTCATCAGTAAAAACTGAACCAAAATATTCATTGAGGCAGTTAGAGATGTATCCTCTTCTACATACCTTCCTTCTTTTGTTCTTCATCTAACTAATCCTTGTTTTACTTTCCTTTCCTCATTTATATATCTAAAAAATGTTTTATCTCCCTTTTTTACTGACAGGGCAATTCGCTCTTCTGCGTGTGATTTGGCAGCTCTTATAACTTTCTTTGCTTCTTTCTGCCTAATTTTATAGATCTGTCTATCTTCCTCACTTTGGGTATTTTTGTATTTATTAAAGGCTAACTTCTTATCTTTTACGATTTTGGCCACGTCTGCAGAGTACCACAGTGGTTTCTTTATTTTTTTACTCTTACTGACCAGAGATACAATAGAGTTTGATGCAAAACTCACCCTTCAATTGTTTAGGACGAATAGGACATGAAGCCAAATCTCCACCACAATATAGACAAAAATTATTCATCTTGCATCAACTCTTCTCCTGAGCAGACAGAGATGATCTCGGCAATCCGATTTGCATAGGTTCGACTTCTGTAATAGACGAATGTGTCTTTGGTGTCGGATTTTCACTGGGACGAGTTGTTGGTGCCCTCCAACTAGGTGTCCAAGGACGTTGACTCTACTGATTTATATATAGCGTCATCCTCACTCATTTTCCCTTTCAATGGGGCTGTTTCCCGCTGCCGTCAGCGGGAACGCTCACTGACATCAGCGGGAACACTCACCGACATCAGCTGGACCGCCCACCAACATGAGCAGGACCGCCCACCGACATCAGTGGGCAGTCTTGGCCGCGTCCCGTAAAGGAAGGCTCCGGGTAGCCGGAGCCCAGAAGTTCCCAGGTATGATCATAATTGTCAAAATGAATAATGTATTCACTAAGTATAATTCTGCATCACATCCATGTTGCTGTGGCCTCATTTTGGTCATCCTTGCCAGCCCCTGTTTATTACAAACAACCCCCTCTCTCAGCAATCCACCTAGCAGGTACCTTATGCTCATGGATTCCATAGACTTCATAGACCAAAAGCTTGGCCATACCTTAATAAAGGCTAAAGTAACCCATACTAAAATGCTTCCTATAGGTCTCATAGTCCAAAATTATTAGCTCCTTTGTGGAAAGGCACAACCCACATATATAAATATATAGAAAAAAGTATTATATATATTATATTATTTATAAATTATTGTACAGCTAGCACCTCTTATAATGTCTATAAACATTTTCTTTTTTTCCCCTTTTTCTCTTCCTAGTCTTTATCTCACAACAGTCTGCTTCTACTCACTAAACTCACGGCTTGTTGTTTGTGGTCGGCGATTTCCTGAGGGATGTTGATGTTGACTGGTCCCAAACTATGTCCCGAAGCCTCGCCATCCAGGCCCCATTGCCAAAGCAGCTTTCGACTCACCTCTAGAGAAGAGATAATAGAGGTCACTCCATTCTTGAACACAAAGCTTTTAATTTGGGAGCTCCATCGGTACATGATAGCATGCCTTCTAAAAATTTACAGAAAAACCTTGCACAATCTTCAAGGTCTAACAGCTTATTTTGGATTTGAACAACTTCTTCTTTTAGAGCATTATGTGAGCTAATGAACTTGTTATGTACATCAGTAATTTCATCTACTTTATGTTCTCTCTCTCCTAGACCCTTATTCTCTTCCTGAATAGTAGCCGTAAACGAGGCAATGTCTTCTTTAATTTGCAATCTAAGTTTACTCAGCATTCCATTCATAGCATCTCTGAAAGGAAACCCTTGTTGGGAGTCAGTCTCATCATCGCTTCTCTGCATGTACTCTGGCAGGAGTGCATAATTAACGTCGCCAATCGTCCATCGGGTCTTTTGACTTTGTTTTCGTTGGCTCGTTGACTTTACCCCTGGTTTTACAGATCTATTGGGAAGCCATCCTCAACCTCTTTGTGCAGGAACAGGTAAGTAAAACTGTTGTTGAGCCCCTTTGATATTACAGATGAGCCTAGCTTACTTGCATCTGCTTATCTCTGTCATATCAATTAATTTTAGCTTGCAAGTGAGCAAATTGGATCAGTTGTAATGACTGTGCTTTCCACTTTTGGGGATTTGCTTTCACTGTAGTGTGAAATAAACCATATTTCTTCATATACACTGAAAACTATTCCAGAGGAGATACAGAAGAGAATTGTCCTAATAATCAATGATCCATTAAATTATTTATATTTTACAAATGTTCTCTAATTTATTATCAGGTCCAAGGATGGTGGCTCAAGTTGCTTCTATTTTGAACCAATGTTGGCCTCACAAAAGCAATAATTCCCCAAGTTATCCTGGTGCATGTACCGCTGCAGCTTATTATGCTGCTGTTTATTTTTCTTGCTTGTTGTAGTAATGACTTTGCGCAATCCATCCAATGCTAAGCTACACCAATGGGCCACCTGCGACAGTCACACTTAGTGTGGTTGTGTTATTTGCCAGAAACAAACTTTGAACAAAAGTGACAGCCTTAAAATGTAGTGAAAAAAGCATCATATCTTTTCAACTAATTTGGTGTTAGATCTTTTCTAGATGACTATGCAAAGCCTACTTTAACCTTACAGTAAACTTATCAATAAATGCCACCTATCTGATTGCTAACTCTCAGTGGTAGCATTGCCAGTATTTCACGCAAATCCATCCATAAGGATATTATGATGATATGCAAGAAGCTTTACTTGCCGTAATATAACATTTTAAAAAGCTTAAATGGCAGCTATTTTTTTTTAATCAGTTTATTCTTCTTGGTTGTTTGGCTTTCTGTGTGATGGACAATAAGATAAGCACAAGCTTACTATAACATTGTATAAATCCGAAGCACTTTCGTCATTAATGAAATCGGATGGAAGAGATTACTGATCTACAAAAACACACACCACGCAAATGTTAAAACAGACATTGTCGGGTAGGGTACACAATTTGAAAAGCAGCCTGGTTACCAAGGGGTTAAATAAATCATAAAAATGATAAATAAAATCAGGAGAGTAAGAAAATATATATTGTTGTTGACAACTGTTGTGTACAGGATCTATTGTAAATATTCTCCTAAGTGGCCTTGTAGTTTATATTGATTTTAAAATTATTATATGGATTTATGAAAGCAACGTGTTTTCAGTAGGTGATAATTAAATGCAGTTAAGAGATAAACCTCAATACAACAGTTATGTAATATAATTACCTCCTTGCCCTTAACTGAGCTCCCATTCACCAGAATAAGGTGGTTTCAGAATGCTTAAGTTACAAAATACATTGGTAAATTAAATACCGTATTGCCTCGAATATAGGCCGCACTTTTTTCTTTACCTCTGCCCCCAAGACTTACCAGAGCAGACTCCCGGGTGTCTTGCGGGGCCGGCGGGGGACATCTACGCAATACGCGTATACAACTTCCGGTGCCGGCACTCAGCGGATGTGCCGGCACCGGAAGTTGTATACGCGTATTGCGTAGATGTCCCCCGCAAGTCCCCCGGAGTCTGCTCTGGTAAGTCAGGAGGGGCAGAGTGGCAGCATATCTCGGGGGGGGGACAGTGGCAGCATATCTCGGCGGGGGGACAGTGACAGCATATCTCGGGGGGGGACAGTGGCAGCATATCTCGGGGGGGACAGTGGCAGCATATCTCGGGGGGGACAGAGTGACAGCATATCTCGGGGGGACAGAGTGGCAGCATATCTCGGGGGGGGGACAGAGTGGCAGCATGTCTATTAAAAAAACTTTTTCTTTTAAAAAGCACCAAACTTTTAGGGTGCGGCCTATATACGGGGGCGGCCTATATCCGAGCCAATACGGTAATTAAAACTATATTAACCCCTTAGGGACCAGGCTGTTTTGTACTTTTTGTACCCTTTGGGACAAAAGCTGTTTTAACACTTTTGCGATGCTCACCCATTTACTGAACCCACACAAGTTATATAGCTTTATTCAGGACAAGAAGGACTTTCTTCAGATATCTGTTTGATCATATCATATCATCTTTTACTCATCCAAAAAAGCTAATGAAAAAACCTGCTAAATAGATTCTACTATTTGTCCTGAGTTTAGAAGTACCCAGTGTTTTAATGTTTTTTAGCAATTGTACAAGTACAAGTAGCGTTTTGCTATTTCAAAATCTTTTTTTTTTTTTTTCAAATCTGGTCATTCTGCCCCATGTGCTATTTCGGGTATTTTTAAAGCCAGCCAATGCAATTTACCCCATCAAACCATATATGGAGCGGTCACAGCGCATTCTGGGGTGAGTGTTTGGTGTCGCTGAATGCCTCACTATCTAGGCATTTCAGCGACGCCATTGAAGTTTAGGAGGCGATTGTTGATCGCCTCCTAAACTCTTTTAAAACAGGTGTCCGCTGCCATACAGTGTATGGTGGATGTTGACACTCCGGGGAGGGGCCAGATGCCAATCTCAGTGTTGCTGAATGCCTTGACATAACAAACCTATCCTCTGGTGGTTTAAAACGTATAAGTTGGACATTTTAAGTTGGACCTATAATTTGTAACTATACCATTTAAGTTAATTAATTTAACCCCACACCCCACCACCACCAGGACCACCGATTGATGCAACACCCCCCATATCTTTTTGTTTGTCAGCTCAAAAAAACTTATCACCTTCTACTAAAGGCTCCATCACAACTTTTTCTTAATAACCATTGTCCCAAAACCAAAGCTTGTAAAAGGTGGGTAGCATTCCATTTTAAAAAGCTGGAAAACATTTTTTGTGTATACAACACGCAGCACAAAGTCAAGGTATGTTGCAGAGAAAAAATAAGTCTCAAACAGGCACCACAACAGCCTTAGGGGACATGTGAGTTTTTCAAAACCAGTTTATCATTCCATTTATAATAATGTCTATTAAGTGAAGTGATCACCACCTCTCAGTTATTTTGTGTTATCTTCATTTAGTTCATAGCATCTGTAGAATCTGTAGTGAGGTATCTGCCTGAAGCACTCGCCAATCTCTCCAGAAGAATGGAGGCACCTGATTTACCTATTGCAGCATCGGGATAAAGGGCAACCACTGAAGACGATAGAAGGACAACACTAACCATAAATATGTTTTGTTTTTATTGTCATTTCCTATTTATCAAGTTAATAACAATCAGTAGATTCTAATCCACGTTTCTCAATGTAACAAACATTGGACTAAGGAAGGGCATATATTCAGATGAAAATTAGGTAGAATTAATATGAAGGTTTGCAGGTTTTAAAGAAGACAAGCCAGTGGGGCGAAAATGAATCACGTATGTCAACTGATCTCTGTGCGACAGGGATTTGTTTCTTTTTGACCTTAAAGAATGTTAGGCATGATATGAGTTATTGGTGTGTCTAATATGGCACATCTATACTCAGGGCCGGACTGGCCCACTGGGATCCCGGGAAAAGGGGTGAGACTTAAAAGGGGTGGGTTGAAGAGCTGAGGCACGACCATTGGGTGGCGCGGTGCGTGAACACCGGCCCCTTTATGAATGCCGGCCTCCACCCGCTGCCCTCACCAGAAACCAGAAGCAGTGATAAGTCGGGGAGGGTGTGTGTGTTATATGGGGGCTAAAGGCTTTTCTGGAGGCAGAGTGCCCCATGATATGCCTTTTAACCCCCCTTTATGCCACTCTGCCTCTAGAAATGCCTTTTAACCCCCTATATGCCACTCTGACCCATGATATTCCTTTTATAAGGCATTTCTGGAGGCAGCGGAGTTACATACACATGCTGGGAATTACACAACAATAAAGTTGAGACTTCACTGAGGAAAGTCTTTCAGGCACAAGGTGTTTTACAGCGGGCTTGTAGACAGCGGGGCCATGCTACCAGCCACGTATGGAAAGCATGGATCCTTTTCTGTGCCTCTTCACCCCCATCTCATTTCCAGTCGGTTGGTGGATCTTTATAAATATATTAAATATCCTTTGACAATCTATGTCATCGTGAACTATGGGGTGAGAGAGGTTAAAACGTCTTAAACATTTTGTGTGGGATGGAAGTGGTATTGTCAAAAGAAAATGAATTAAAAAAAACCCTATCTACCCACTCAACAACAAGAATTAGCCAAAAAAAGACTACCAATTTTACTTTTTAAATGTGTTTTCATATAAGCAAATGCTTTTTTCCCATGAACTGGGAGATCCTGCTAACAAGTACTCAAAATTCAACATCAGTTTAAAATGCTAGGGCACAAATAAATATTCATTAGACGATCATTGTCTAATGTCTCTTGGCATTACTTTTGACATCAACTGCATGGCGGCAGTTTCAATATGTAGCTAACCTCTTCAAGAAGAATAAATTATTTAATACACGTAAGATAAGATGTTAAAATTTACATCCTAGCCACGTAGACAAATATCTTCATATATTGTTTTTAGAAAAAATTATCAATTTCAATACTTAGACTAACTTCTCATTGGTTCTTACTTTGGATAGTTGGAACTTAAGAAATTCAAGGAAAAAGCTAGTCATTGCCAGCTGTTAAATTAGAGCAATTATAAGCTCAGGTTGGCTCTGGAGTATTATTAATTAATAGTATTAAATTATAGCTTTTCTCCAGATAACGCCACAAATCTGTATAGATAAATTGTGGAATTATCACACTATCAGTGTTGTAATGGCTACACAATACAAATATATTTATAATTAGAGATAGTTATGATAAATATATTTTTTTTAAGTTCTGGAGACAGTCTAGCAGTTTGTGTTACAACAATCGTAACATAGGTACCACATACGGATGAATTAATTAATGAATAAATGAATGGATGAATGTGATTCTAAAGAGAGAAATCCATTATTATGGTATTCAAGATATTGAGATTTTTTAACAAATACGTTTGAAAAAGTCTTATTGAAATGAATATGGAATTGGCCCAGATGTGAAGATGCGAAACTTTTTCAATGCTGTAAAAATGTAACCTACTAAACATTGTCAGTTTCATAACTTCTCAAACTGAAGATACCAAAGTCAACCTCACCAAGCCCTGAATAAATCCCTATTTATTTAAATTTAAAGCATGCAAATTTAAGGACAGTACAACAAAGTATGTGCATTCCTGAGCACTATAAAAAAATACCAATTCTACAATAGGGGTAACATTACTAAAATGACGGACTGTTCATCATTTCTTAACCCTGTGCTTTCCTTTTCTATAGATTGTTACAGCTGCTTACATGGGTGACATCAGCATATTCTGAGCGACCTGGCTACAGGTTGTTTAGATCTCTAGTCATGCTGCCTTTGCGCTTATTATTTCAGGGCATTTTTTTTCTCAATCTCACTCCAAAAAGCCACGGTTCCATTTTGTTTGAAACAAAACCATATATGAACAGGACATTAACCATGAAAGGTAGACACAATTATCATTTGGGTTTGTTTTAATTTGAAACCACCTTTTGTTTCAGTAGAACGATCCTAATTTGGAGATATTTGTCCACCATTCATTATCTATATCACAAAATTGCAGTTGTAGGGAAAAATCATGTTCCTTAGTCCATAGAGAGCCGTATATATATATATATATATATATATATATATATATCAGTAGCGTACCTAGCGGGGGGCGGGGGGGGCGGTCCGCACCGGGTGCCGCTCATCAGGGGGGTGCCAACTTGCCGGCACCCGGCACCCCTCCAGAGACGGACAGTAATGTCCGCCGCTGGAGGAGCAGGCTCGCAAGAGAGCGGTATCGGAGGTCTTTAACAGACCTCCGGCTCCCTTGAGTGATTTTAAGCCGGTTCCCTTGAACCGGCTTAAAATCACTCAAGGGAGCCGGAGGTCTGTTAAAGACCTCCGATACTGCTCCCTTGCGATCCGCGCGTCAACTGCTGCTGTGCAGAGGGCACTGTGGGCGCGGCTTCAGTGCCGCCGGGATCTGACAACAAACCCCGGCGGCACTGAAGCCGCGCCCACAGTGCCCTCTGACCCGGAAGAAGACAGAAGAAGAGGAGCGAAGAGGAAGACTGCTGTAAAAAGAAAAGACTGCTGTAAGAAGAAAAGAGGTAGAAAAGAAGGTAGGAAATCATTCATTAAGACTGAGTGACAGTGACAGTGAGAGTGGATTGGTATGTGTGGAATCTGTGGATTGGTATATGTGTGGATTGGTATGTGTGGAATCTGTGGATTGGTATGTGTGGAATCTGTGGATTGGTATATGTGTGGATTGGTATGTGTGGAATCTGTGGATTGGTATGTGTGGAATCTGTGGATTGGTATATGTGTGGATTGGTATATGTGTGGATTGGTATATGTGTGGACTCTGTGGATTGGTATGTGTGGAATCTGTGGATTGGTATGTGTGGTATGTGTGGTATGTGTGGAATCTGTGGATTGGTATGTGTGGAATCTGTGGATTGGTATGTGTGGTATGTGTGGAATCTGTGGATTGGTATGTGTGGAATCTGTGGATTGGTATGTGTGGTATGTGTGGTATGTGTGGTATGTGTGGAATCTGTGGATTGGTATGTGTGGAATCTGTGGATTGGTATGTGTGGTATGTGTGGAATCTGTGGATTGGTATGTGTGGAATCTGTGGATTGGTAAGTGTTGATTGGTAAATGTGTGAGAGTGATGGGTGTTATGCTGTACCATTTCCAATGTCTTTTTCATTATAATTATACTCTAAAGTACATCATAACTCCCATCACTCTATACTGTTTTGTACAGTGGCAGAGCTGGGAGACAGAGGCCTTGCACCCCCACCGCAGGGTGCTGGTCAGGTTCTATGTGGGCAATGTGGACGCTGGCTTTGGGGTGTGCAATCTGTGATCTATGCCTGTAATTTAGGGTGTTTTATCTATAACTTTAATGCTGAGTTTTTTATGTGAATTCCAATTGATCAATACCTGCAAAGCTGGGTTTGTGTGTTAATGTGTTGGTCTGTATCTGCTATGCTATGTTTCTATACATTATTTATGTTTACCAGCAAATACAGGATTTGTATGTCTTATTCAGTTGATCAATACCTGGGGTGCTGTTTCCATGTGTTGTTTATTTGATCTATACCTTCAGTGCTGAGTGATTTCCAGTTGATCTATACCTGCAATGCTGGGTTTGTGTGTTCTGTTGATTTATACCTGCAATGCTATGTTTCCATACATTATTTATGTATACCTGTAAATACAGGATATTTATGTCTTATTCAGTTGCACGTGCTGTTTCAATGTGTTGTTTATTTGATCTATACCTGAACTACAGGGAGTAATTAAAAGAGAGTTGTGGTTTAGTGACGTAGGGGACAAATGGACTTTGGGGATGATTACGGGGAGAGGACCTCCCAATGTCACGGTGCAGTCAGAAGAAGGGAAGGCTGTACTGACTCTCACAGTCTTCCCCTGATCTGCAGTTGAGGGCAGTACAGCATAATCCCTATCACTATACATCGATCTAGACATTTACAATAATCCAGCATAACCCCTACCACTATATACTAAGCCAGACACTGAAGTGGTAGGCCTACACCACATCAATGGCTTTGTATATAGTGATATGGGTTATGCTGCATTATTGTAAATGTCAGGCTCAATGTATAGTGATATGGATTACGCTGCCCCACCGTCAATGTGTGCTCAGTATAAAGTGATAGTTGTTATCCTGTATCACCGGCAATGTGGGCCTCAGTATATAATAACAGTTATGTTGTACCACCGTCAGCTTGTGCCTCAGTATATAATGGAAACAGTTATGATGTACTACTGTCAGCGCGTGTCTCAGTATATAATGATAGCAGTTGTGCTGCACAACTGTCAATGTCTGCCTCAGTGTATAATGATAGTTATGTTGTACTACTATAAGTGTCTAGCTCAGTATATAAAGATAGCGGTTATGCTGTACCACCATCAATATCTGGCTCAGTTATAGTGATAGGTGTTATGCTGTTCCACTGTAGTATCTGGCTCAGTGTATAGTGATAGGAGTTATGCTGTTTCACTGTAATGTTTGCCTCAATATATAATGAAATTACTTAAGCTGCACCACCGTCAATGTCTGTCTCAGTATAGAGTGATAGGCATTATGCTGTACCACCGTCACTGCCTGGCTCAGTATATAGTGATAGGTGTCATGCTATACCACAGTCAGTGTCTGGTTCATATGGTGTATATATAATCATGAGTCGACATGGCAACACCACTATATATGCAAATGCTTAAATAAAAAGAGAACAATGTTATGGTGACTCCTGATTATATCAGAATTTTTTTTAGTTTATAGTGTCTTTAGCTGCTTAGCCAGTACTTAATTTGTAATGTTTGTCACTCATTTGTTAGGTCTTCTTAGAAACTTGTTGTGTTTGTTGTTTTTTTTGGGGGGTTATTAAAGAAAGCACTATTATATGTTCAGTAAATGTTATTTAAACATATTTATTTTACTTATAAGTTATTATTTTACTTTTTCAGATTTCTTGTTGTTTACAGTTGACATACAGTTTACAAATTGGTGCAATAAATATTCTTGCCAACATAATTTTGTAGATGTCTTTACATTTGGGGGGGGGGTGCCACTTTCAGGATCCGCCCCGGGTGCCAAATACTCTAGGTACGCCCCTGATATATATATATATATATATACATATAGTATGTCATTTGCAGCTGACACAGTGGACCTCCACAGCACTGTTCTCCCTCCCAGCCCAATATGCAGTTTTTAGACACTGCTTGGACAGAAGACCTTCGCTCACACAGCAGAAAAGATCTTTTGATAAGAAAAAAAAAGTTGCACGACTGGTAACGATCTTGCACTGTTAACCATTGTTAGCTGTGAAAAATCGGTTGATCTTTTTTAAACACACCTTTTCAAATAGGATATGGGATTATCCTATTTAAATACATCAATTTCGGTGGACAGTTCACTTTGAGAGCTGCCACCCTGCCCAAGATCAACCAAAATAAAGACCAGATTTTATTCAAAAGACACCGTCTGACTTGGACTTTTAGTAAGCTTTATGCCTAGATATGCAAGAGTATTGTACACCATTTGTACAGTATGATTATCTCTGTTATAGCTCACTTACTAATGAGGCATCAAAGATACAATGACTGTCTGACTATTAAAGTCATGAATTATAGATTATAATTATTGAAAATGTTTCCTCTTATTATGTAATGATTGGCCACCTGGTAAAACTCTTGGACTCTACGTCTGATACAGTTTTGTTTGAAAAAGTCTAACTTGAAATGACCATTGAATTTGCTCACAGTACTGTGAAAATACAACCTACAGGTGCCTCTAGTGAGATAATGGTCATCAAAAAAGAATACTAAAGCATATCGCTCAGTATTAACACTCAATTTTGGTGATGTATGAAAATTGTTTGCTTGTTTCCAAAAGTGCTGGGCATTTTCAGTATAAGCTTTATAAGAGTTTTGTACTTTTCTTTTTGCAGACTTTTTGTTATAAATTGAGTGCTCTATGAGTAGCTCAGAAAAATGTCACACGAAAACCTCCAAACGCAAATCGACAGAAATCAAAGTCGTTCTCTGTAGACAGTGTAATCTTTCTGCTAACTCAGCATGTTTTGCTGAGGGATATGCTGTGCAAAAGGGAGGGAATGCAAAATTTTACATTTTGACAGTTCAATAAAAAAAGTTACATTTCATTTGGAAAGCTTTCAGAGCTGCACACATTTAAAATGTAAAACATTTTCCCTGAAGCTGCATTTTGAGATGATTCAGGTACTGTATGCTTTAACATCATAAAACAAGAAATTGTAGCGAGGCACTCATATACAGTGGGGCTAAAAGGTATTTAGTCAGCCACCAGTTGTGCAAGTTCTCCCACTTACAAAGATGAGAGACAGAATGAGACAACAAAGTCCATGAATCACATTGTCTGATTTTTAAAGAATTTATTTGCAAATTATGGTGGAAAATAAGTATTTGGTCAATAACAAAAGTTCATATCAATACTTTGTTATATACCCTTTGTTGGCAATGACAGAGGTCAAACATCTTCTGTAAGTCTTCACAAGGTTTTCACACACTGTTGCTGGTATTTTGGACCATTCCTCCATGCAGATCTCCTCTAGAGCAGTGATGTTTTGGAGCTGTCGCTGGGCAGCACGGACTTTCAACTCCCTCCAAAGGTTCTATGGGGTTGAGATCAGGAGACTGGCTAGGCCACTCCAGGACCTTGAAATGCTTCTTATGAAGCCACTCCTTCGTTGCCCGGGCGGTGTGTTTGGGATCATTGTCATGCTGAAAGACCCAGCCACGTTTCATCTTCAATGCCCTTGCTGATGGAAGGAGGTTTTCACTCAAAATCTCACGATACATGGCCCCATTCATTCTTTCCTTTACAAGGATCAGTCGTCCTGGTCCCTTTGCAGAAAAACAGCCCCAAAGCATGATGTTTCCACCCCCATGCTTCACCGTAGGTATGGTGTTCTTTGGATGCAACTCAGCATTCTTTCTCCTCCAAACACGACGAGTTGAGTTTCTACCAAAAAGTTCTACCTTGGTTTCATCTGACCATATGACATTCGCCCAATCCTCTTCTGGATCATCCAAATGCTCTCTAGCAAACTTCAGACGGGCCCGGACATGTACTGGCTTAAGCAGGGGGACACGTCTAGTACTGCATGATTTGAGTCCCTGGCAGCGTAGTGTGTTACTGATGGTAGCCTTTGTTACTTTGGTCCCAGCTCTCTGCAGGTCATTCACGAAATAAAAAAACATCCAGTGGCAGGAGAGTTATACTGTGAAGATACTCCCAATGTGTCAGCTCAATGCATTTCTCAAGGGTAATCTAAAGCATGATTAATCTTCCACTTTTATATAAGCCTACATATTAAAGAATAAGCACGTCACTTGAATATTGTTATTTGTGCTAACGGCAGCCGACATGATGGCTTGAGAGGTCATGACGTTATATTGACGCAGGACAATATGACTCCTGTCAAATTAACAGTAGTGGTTTCTTTGCTGCCCTTCTTGACACCAGGCCATCCTCCAAAAGTCTTTTGACTCACTGTGTGTGCAGATGAACCTGCCTGTGATCATTCAAGTTAACGATTAACTGACAGACTGACAGACTTAACTGAAGGTGTATATTAACACTCCCAAAGCAACATATTTCTTCATTAATACATGAGTTGCTTGCAAGGGCATGCAATCTTATGTTTTGGAGGTAGACATGACCAATGGAACGAGAGATATTTTACTTAGCAAGATGTCTTAATGGTAAGGAATGTATTTCTGCAGATTACCTTCTTTGTTACCTGATTTTTAATAAACTTTCTGCAGAGGAGCTATATTTTACTCCGAGAACCCATCTGTACACAGCTCATGTATATGTATAGCTTGGAGGAAAGAAAAGAGATAAAACATTCAATTACTTAATGGAATTTCATAAAGTATATATAAGGCTCACACTGGGGCAAAGTAAAGTCTGGGTATGGTACTTTAACAAAAGCTAATCAGAGTCAGGAGTTAGCACTCACCAAGCCTCACAAAAAAACTCTCAGAAGACATACAGTAAATTGTTAATTTGTTAAATTGTTAATAAATGGAGAGAATTTAGGACTGTGGTAACTCTCCCTAGAAGTGGGCACCCAGCCAATATGACTCCAAGGGCACAACGCAGATTGCCCAATGAGCTACAAAAGAACTCTAAAGTAACAGCTAAAGTCTTGAAGGAATCATTGGATCTGGTTAACATCTCTGTTCATGAGCCTATCATATGCAAAACATTGAACATGCATGGAGTCCATGGCAGGACACCACGGAGGAAGCCACCAGTCTTCAAAAAAATATTGCCACTCACAAAAACTTCTGCCAAAGAGTACCTTAACAATCCACAATGTTACTGTGTTTGCCCATTCATCCAGTTATTTAATCTAAATAAAAAATAAATAAAATGGAAGAAGACCACTTAAGAGAGAATTTTTTTATTCATTAGTATGTCAAGGGCAAACCTAGAGACTGATTTATTCCACAGGTGTTGGCATTTTAAAAATCACTTTTCAAACTTATCTGAAATTATTGTGTTTTAATTCTAGGAGATAGGTAATGAGTGTAAATGCAACACTATGATTTTTCAGCATTGATATTTTCTCAAATATTTAAAATGGATCCTGCAAACAAAAACTATATATATATATATATATGTGTGTGTGTGTGTGTTTTCATGCAAAATATTCTATTTTTCTGTTACTAGAAAGTTTGATTGTTAATTTATTCTTATATTATGGTTAGTTGTAAATATAGTTTTAAGTAAGTCGTTTTAAGCCTGTAATTTTTTTGAGACGTAGAGACTTTTCCTCTACACTTCCGACATATTGTACAAGTTGCTGACCCTGTTCTTGTCCAACAGCAAATGAAGCTTGCATCGCAAGAGTCTCAGCTTAAGGTGCCATCTCAACAAGATATGTCTTGCCAGCTAATAGTGAATGCAGAGGCCATCGACTGCCTTGAAGCAAGAAAGTGCATGTCATTGATAACAGGCTCAAGGTGCTCCTGAAAGATGTCACCGGTCACATCAAAGAAATAAAGAACATTCTTTGAAATATCTATTAACCAGCTGTTGAGTTCCATCTTTGGTACGGCAATTAGTACGTAACATAAAATTGTGTTCAATGTAGATTTTTTTGATTTTGCTTTTGTTTTTCATTAACCAAATTTTCTGCCATGTTTAGCTTCCTATAGAATATTATGATAGTCCTATATTCACCATTCATTCCTAAAGGTATTTAGGATTTACTTACGCTTGGGTGGTATTTGAACAGCAACAATCATCCATAATATAACCGATAAAAGTGGGAGCCTCCAAGTCTGCAAATAATGGATGTTTATTGGAGCAAAACGTATTTTGTGGTTAAAAAGTTCCAATGTGGTTAAAAAATTCCAATGAGCTTTTACTTTAAATATGGCCTATATGTTTTTTTTTAACGTCCCAACTCTCTTTATACAGGAACTGTTTCCTTATTATCTGTATATTGTACACAACATATGATTTTTGAGTTCCTTTGTTACACTTTTTATTTTGCAGCTTGTTTTTGTTTGCCTGGACTGATCATTCTCCTTTTTATCCCTTGTTCATTGCATGCAGCAATGTGACAAATATATCATCTCACAGCCATACATCTTATTCTCCTTATTCTCGTAGTCTTCTTGAACCGAATGAGGATTATAGAATGAATGTGTTAGGCATTTTTCCCTCTTGGCCAACTTAAAAATGATTAGGCTACTTAGAAAGTTCTTCACCTTCCCAAAATCGTGTTTCCTCATAATTTTGTCATCCTCTTTATTTATAACTTGAAGATTAAGGTCTATTACATCAATTTGTTGGAGCCTGCAAGTCAGAAAGTGGATTGGTTCTATTGAATGTGCTTTCCACTTTTACCGAATTGCTTCCTCTGAATTCTTCAGTATCAGGTTGGAAAGAGGAAAACAAAAGATCCTCGGGTTTGTTGATGCCATTTCTTTCTTATTAACCCTACTAACCATTACTAACACAACTCTATTGCTCTATGGAGATACATTTTTACCGCTCTGACCACAAGAGTGCAGACTTTCCACAAATGCATTTTACTTGTTTCATTGCTTTTGGTAAATTTGCATTTGCATTGTATTTTGCCTAAAGAAAAGCTTCTGATTTAATTTAGTATTATAGAACACTTTGATTGCTTCTCTTTACATTAGCTTTTATATCACTTTTTTATTGTAGAGATATTTTTGTTTTCATAGTCTAGTTAGGGTTGCCTATATACATTTTACTCCACATCAATTACATTGCACATTACTGAAAGACAAACCAATATCACCCAATCAATATTTATAGCTTCATCATCAACCATTAATTATTTGCTGTAACGTGCAATGCAGGTTTCACCTTAAAAAGACATTTATGTATAAAGAAAATACTATATGGCAAGGTCCAATGTCTTAATAACACTCCCGATTGCAGCACCCACTTTTTCCATGGGCACTGTTGATTAACCCACCATTTTGCAGTATAGCACAATATTCAATTAGTCATTCAGACAAGCATGAAATACAAACGCGGTTCAAGTGAATGGAGCACTTCATCAAAAGCACAACGCAGACAGATTGTGTTTGATGTCAGCTGCTGTAGTAACTTGTAAAACAGTACAGCCTGCTACCTTGTTCCTTGTTATTTTAAATACCTCTGATCATAGTATGTTTGTGTTTGATCTTGTACTGGATCAATAAACCTTGATAGATTATGCCTTAATAATGAGTAAAAATAAGGGTTTTTAGTGCATTTTTTAGTAGCCAAAGCATTTCATAAATCATTTACAGTATTTTTCAATGGCAGGAGCATTAAATAAATGGCTGATATCCCATATTATGTAAATTTGGTAAAGAATGCTTATGTATAGCAATGATTGCGAGTTTTGTTGTGTCATATACCAAAAGTGTTCCTTCTGTAATGTGTTGTGTTCTGTAAATGACTTTTGGCACTGTAGACATATTTGCATACTTCCCAACCACCCTGGTTCTGGCAGGACAATGTATGGCTGTCCTAGGAAGCTGCTTTTACAGGAAGTGGGTCAATAAATCACCTTTGAGAAAGGCCTGTAGTCCAAAACGCTTTTCTGCCACAGATTTTTGCACTTTATGATCAAGTAAGTGTATTACATATTTTTATTTACATGCTGTAATAAAAACTTCTCTTTTTACATCCTTTTTTGCTTGTTGTTCATTTGAGTGCAGATCCTTTACATAATTTGGCAGTATTATTTCACCTGTTGGACACAGGTGGGAGCTTGGTGCACCTTTCATATTACTCTTATATAACTTTTCATAGGTGTGTGACTACAATCCTATTTTTCAGCATATGGTATTGGCATATCAGGGGTGAGCCTAATGTTAGTGGTGTCTATGGGATGGAGAGGAGGAACTGGACAAAGAATATATGTGTACATAAGTGGCTGGTGTTAGAGTAAGTAGGTGTTAGAGTTTGTATGCTTGTTAGTAATGGGGGCCCCAAAAATACTACACCTAGGCACCAGTAACCCTAAGCTCGACCTAGCTCTCATAAGGTGTCCTTATGGTAAGGCCATAAGGTGGGTGATGGGTGGACAGTGGGATGGCCATGGGCTGATGTGAAGGGTATTGGGGCCCAGGCTTTAAATCTGTATTGGGCCCCAAAGATTTCTAATGGTGGCCTGAGGATCTGCTTTAGACTTTAGAACCTGGTTTCCTAAAAACAGAAACACATTCTTCTCAGTCTTCCCATTTCTCCTGCTCATAGAAAAACAGTCCTATAGGATGAGAGGCTGGCTTCTCTCGTAAAGCTCAGTAAGACTTCCAATAATTTGCCAGCCATTAAAGAGAGAATACTAGATCAGTGCACAAAGAAAAGCGAACTCTAATACTAGACTGTTATTGCTGGGTGAGTGAAGCCGGCAAAGGATTTTCAGATGCACTACATATAATTGCACATCTTGTTCATTCCTTTTTTCTTTTGTTTATTTGCCGGCTAGTCCCTGAGCATGCTGGATGTTGTAGTCTCTGGAGGTTACATCTTGGATAATTGGAATTTATGAAATTCACGGAAATTGTTCTTCTAAGTTTTTAGAAAATTCAGCATTGCCAGTTGTTAAATTTTTAGATTTCAACAATTAAAAGCTCAGCACAGTTAAACCTATGTTATGGGAAATTATTAACAGGTTACTCTGTACAGGTTTATCTGCAAACAAATCCACAGATCTGTACTGTATAATATGTGGCATATATGATGCTGGTTTTCAATCTAAAGTGCCCCCCGAGTCTTGCTAATTTTGCCTCTACTGTATCAGTGATTAAAATTACACTTAAAATATATAATCAATACAGTTCTATTTTCTTTAGATTAACACATTACATGCACACTTGTTGGTTTGTTTACTATTGATCCATATTTCATACATGTAGAGTTGAGAGGGTGATAATCAATTAGTGGAATAATCTCTACACAGTAGAGTGGAAACTTGCAAGAGCCGGGCTCTCTTCTTCTTCTGTACAAGTGTACCTTAACTTTGTCTTTGCTAAATATTTTCATTGTCCCCATACTGTAATGGTGCTACTGGATCTGCTGGTGCTATATATGTAAGGTAATGCACATTAATATATTTTCCTAATATATGTTATGAAGGTTTAGTTAGAATTATGATACTTATATTTTCTGGAGACTTACTCTAGCAATATATTGTTTTTTTTTTAAAGGAACCATATATAAATTAATGCAAAATCCTTTTAGTGCTATGGAAATGCAACCCACTAAACATAATAATAACAGATCGGTTTCACAACTTCTTAAACAAAAAAACTTGGATTTCCAATAAATTGATTGACTTTACTGATAGGAGACAGATTAGTTACTAAAACCAGGTTTATGTCCAGAGGCAGTAGACTCCACCATGTCTTTTTACAATCCTAACATTCACTGTGTGGCTACTGTGATGGGTCTCAACATCCTGACCTGTCTCAAGTGTCTACCCACAGAAGAAAGTTTTATCTGCCAAAGAAAAAAGTGCAATTCATATAGAAGTATACATTATAAGTTATATCAGAGAGATAAAGTGCTGAAGAAGTATTTTTCTACTCTTTGATAAGAATGTTAAAAGAGACAGAAATATTTAAAATGTTCCCACTATTGTTCTAAAACTCACACACTTTTTTAAAACTATAAATTAACAGACTTTTCAAAGTTACAATGATATGCAACACCACATAATATAATAAATATCTACGAGTATCTCCCACCATCTACAAGCTGTGGTGGTGTCTGCCCTAAGCAAGCAAGCAATACTGGTTCTCTCTATTAACCAAAGCAATGCCAGTAGAGACACTACGATATCACTCACCAGCCAACATTAGCTCTGCGACTCTTGGTCCATAAAAAAAAGAAGTCGTGGTCAGTTGAGTGAAGGGTTAACTTGACTGTCCAGACTTGACTTCAGTCACATGCTCATACTTGCAAAACAACTCTCACATTTATTAATCTGCCGGTTGTTTTCAACGGCATGTGCAAACTCTCACAATTATTACTAGAGAATGCAGGAAACTTTACACAACCGTCTCCAATATATATACCAATAGATGAAGAATTGAACACCACGCTACCTGCCTCTTATGGTGTGGAGATTACTAAACAAAGCATAATTTCATACTGAGATCCAACAGGTCGGAAATCAGGTTGTCAAGAAGGAGTTTTTCTTCTTTTTGAGGCACATTTGGATGAGAAAGTTCTGTCTTTTAAATCAAATATAATGTACTAGGAAAGCTGATTGAAACAGAGTCAAAGCAGTTAAGACTCACTACTAACATTTCACAAGAAAATAACATACTAGAACCAATTTACACATTCTGTATTGACCAAGCTGGATTTAAAATCAAGAACTATAGAAGCAACTTAAAATTTGAAAATTTGTGAGCCTCCCTTTAATTTTATTCGTGAAATGACTTGTTGGTCAGAGAAAATGATATAAAAGGGAAAGAAAAAAAGGCAAAAAAGGTGCATGTAATTTTAATGATGGGCGTATACACTAGATATATATTTATATACACTATTGGGACACCTGACCAACAAGGACTTTGATGACATTGCATTCTTAATACATAGACATTAATATGTAGTTGGTCCCCCATATAACAGCTTCCACTTTTCTGGGAAGGCTTTCCACAAGATTTTCAAGTGTGTCTGTGGGAATTTTAGTCTATTCATCCCGTATAGCATTTGTGAGGTCAGGCACTGATGTTGGGCGAGAAGGTCTGGCTCGCAATCTCTGTTTCAGTTCATTCTGAAGGTGTTCGATGGATTTGAGGTCAGGGCTCTGTGCGGGCCAGTCAAGTTCTTCCACACCAAACTCACCCAACCATGTATTTATGGAAACAAACATTCTATTCTTATTTGACAGCTAATTCATGTCTTAAAAGGTTGTGATATCATCCTGGAATAATATTCATGTCTGTCAGCACCAGCCTCACTGCTACCTAGTGGAAGTTACACATACCTGGGAACTCTCTGGGTTTCTCCGGTTATCTGGGTCAACACCCGAATCCTCCGGGTAGCGGGGTCTTGACACACCACGCTCCCCGCCCATGTCCTCTTTAAATGGAGGTATTTCCTGTGATGTCAGTGGGAAGCCCACTGACATCAGCGGAAACGCCTGCTGACATCAGCAGGACCACCCACTGACATCACCGCCCAGAGATGTCAGTGGGTGGTCCCGCTGATGTCAGTGGGCAGTCCTGGCCACGTCCCACAAGGGAAGGCTCCAGATAACCAGAGCTAAGAAGTTCCCAGGTATGATGTCCCATACAGTAACATACTTATACATTTACTAACATACTAACACATACTCACTCAGTAACAGGTACACATGCCTACAACAACATACATACCTACACCCTTACACTAACATACGTACACATACTGACATATTTACATCCAATAATGAACAAAAACAAGGGTACAAGGAGCACAAGGTTAATGCCCATCCAAGTCATGCTGCTGGTGAAAAACAGTTTAAGACTTTTGAAGTCTAATCAAAGGGCACGTGGATTGGCATATATCTATCTCTCCTCTCTGTGTATACGTCCTAATCTATAGCTGAAAGGCTAGGTTTTGGAACATTTTTTTCAAGCTCCAATAGGTTCAATTGTGCACCAATAATACATTTTGCAGGTATGGAATGAATAGTCAAGAGGAATGATTTGATTCCTGTTAACTACAAAGAGACAATAAAGAAAAACAAGGGGAAAAAGTGAGGTAAAAAGTTGAATAAGGAAAGTCAGTTAAGCCGTAACAAGGAAGAACGAATTACGGTAAATCAATATTAAAAATATCAAATAATCTTGTGTAATGAAAACATGACACTAGGTGGAGCAATCGTGAAAGCAGATAATAAAAGAGGGTTTTTTGTGGTCAATCATTTTATTTTCATTATCACCAGCTCACAAGTATCTCACCACGTGTCTTCTTCCCAGCAATCACTATCACAATCATATAGTTACATAATTAGATAGGCTGAAAAAAGACATGCGGCCATCAAGTTCAGCCTTTCCCATATCTGTTTATTTCTTGCTGTTGATCCAAAAGAAGGCAAAATCCAAGTAGATTACATCCACTGCAACACCCTGATCTACACTTCTACTTACTTCTTCGTAGAATGCAATTAAATTAGTTTGACATGACCTATGCTTCATAAAACCAGATTTTTGCTAATAACACCGTTATTCCCAATGAATTCCTGAATATTATCCCTTAATAGCCCTTCAAATACTTTCCCAGCCACAGAAGTTAAGCTCACAGGTCTATAATTTGCAGGCAAATTTGAACCCTTTTTGAATATAGGAACCACATCTGCCTTCCTCCAATCCTCTGGTACGATTCCCGAAAGAAAAGAATCCCGGAAGATTAGAAACAGAGATTCACTTATTTCTAGACTCAGCTCCTTAAGTACTCGTCTCGTGGGTGAATACCGTTGGGCCCTGGAGCTTTGTTGATATTAACTTTCTTTAGTTGCTGCAGTACCTTGTCCTGAGTCATCCAATCTCAATTTGTCTGCAAATATATTATTTGTATATATATATATATATATATACATATATATATATAAATATCAGGAGTCCCTGACCATCCGATTCATACCCACATAGAGATCACCATGTCTGAAGCGGGATAATAGTTTGGAAGAGTGGAACCTCCCCTTTTGACATCCTTAAATGTTTTTGAAGAGAGGGGAAGCTCCCTTATGGCCAGAGGAAATTGCCACCAGGAATAGGAAGCAACATGAAAATAGCACTCGTGACCGACTGGAGCATCCTAGATAACAAACTTTTCTGCAGGCTCTTGCAAGGATAACGCTCCAGTAATCCAGTTCTGTCAATCCCCTCCAACCAATGTCTCTCCCTTTCTTCAACTTCTCAAAGTAACCCCTGTACCACTTTTTCCACACCTTCTTGCATCTCTTCCTCCTCCCCTGAGTAGGGTAGACCCATTAATTTTAGGGCAACGCTCCTAATACTAAAGGTTATTTCTACAGCACTTGCTATCTTCTTCCCATTTGCTCCAGATACTGCAAAACCCACTCCAAAGATATGTGTTTTCAAATCATAAATTAATAGCCTCATAATAAATTAGTAGCTTCAGTAAACACCTCGCCAGCCCATGCTCCATTCACATCCTTAGTAAGCTCTATCTAATCTCAGGTTTCCATACAGATCTCACACGGACATCACATCTTCATATGAGTTCCCTAATCTTCTTTCAACAGCCACTTCCTTAGCAGGCTCCATTTTAGCTAAAGAGACAGGCTCACCTTATTGAATTGGATGATGGACAATTGAGAGATTGAAAAATGTGGGATTACAACTGCCCAGGTAACAAAAATAGCTGAAATAGAGACCAGGAATAGAACATATAGATAGTGATGATGACCAAATTCTAAATTTATTGGATTTTAATTTGACAAATGCATGTTTCTCTACTCAAGAAGGGCCTTTCATTTGTTCTGACCCTGGGTTTTCATGCGTTTATTTGGGTTAAAGACCTAAATCTTTTTGCCCGCAATTTAGTCTTATTTAGCAAAAAAAAAAAAGAATGTGAAGCTAATCTGGATATAGAACCCAAGATTGTAAGCGTTTACAAGATCTTCATGCTCTGTTACAGTAACAGACATCGTAGAATCAGGAATATGCCATCACAGAATCCCCTAATGTGAATTTGTCTATCTAGTAACTGAGAAAATAAAAAATATAAATCCAGTCTTTTCAAACACTAAGTCAAATTTAACAAGAGCAATAGGCTCTATCTATTAGATTTAAGATCAAACAACATCATATTTATAAAATAATCAAATAAAGGAAGCAATATTGTTTCCCTCAATAATAAACAATACGAAGAAACGTGTTTACAACGTTTATCTAATACCCGACAAGAGACTACCTTCCATCATTAATGAACATTTTACTGCAGGCCAAAGACAAACATCTTTTCAACAAGGAATAATTTCAGTTTATCCAACCATTTTTATCCAAAAAAAAAAAAATCTACTTTCTATTGTATTCCCAAAATCCATAAAAACAGAGACAAACTGCCTGGGAGCCTCAGGCTATGATGATCTTACACAAAATGCTAGCATGTATCTTGACAAAATCTTTAGACTTTTTGTAGAGACACTGCCATATTATGTAAAGGATATAAAACATGCGATTCAAAAGCTATCCAAAATTAAATCACCTTCCTCTTGTTCTTTTGCTAACTTTGATGTCAAAGCATTTCCCACAAGATAGGCGTTCAAGCTACTTATTGTTTTCTAGAAATATCGAAACAATTTACTCCAGAACATGTATTCTTCTTTTTTTCTGTCCTTCAAGAAGGCAATCTAGTATTTCTACGGGAGACCACATCAACATCATTATATCTATTATTATAATAGGCAATTGGTTTAGTGAGAAGGGCTGTCCAAATAAAGGCCTAAAATCAGCATATAGAAGAGATCTCAATAGTACTGTAGATTCTTTCCTAACAGAAAATTACCCCAAGAAGTTTGATTACCAAATCTGGTTTATAGCTATGTGTGATAAAGGATGGGGACACAATCAAATCCATTTTACAGCGTTATTGGCCCCTATTATTCTCGGATACTTACCCTAAACAAGTTCTGCTATCAAAAGTCTCCATAGCATCTAGATGGGACAAATTAAAAGAATTTATTAGTGCGCAGCGATTTTTCAGACATCAAGGACAACAATAAAATGATCGTTCAAATGTGGCCACTGCAAAGCATGCCAATTCATGAAATTTACTAGCGTTACCACAGGAAATACATTCCAATTGTAGTTCCCCATGTATTATTTATTATGTTGCCTCTGTGGTATTCAATACATTTTTGTCCTTTAAGATGGCGAATACTTGAACATGTCAGCTCTGTAAAAGGTTTGATGGGCACTCCTGTATCCAGACACATTAAAACCATATATCATATGGGAAATATCATACACATTTCATTCACAGCTATTGAACGATTATATAAAGAACCATGTAAATTGGATCTTAATAAAAAAAAACTTTATACATTTAAAACTTTTACCCTCAGACTTAATTTAAGCTCATTTAAGGTCATTCCTGGGCAATTACATTTTTAAAAAAAATTAATGTCTAAAAAAATTACAAATGATTAGATTTTATGACTTTATTATTAATTATTAATTAAATAACAATTGATGTGTAATACATGCAGTATACTTAATTGATAATTTCATGAGCTTACAACATTAATTTATTACATTTATGAGACAAACTGAGATCCAATTATATCACTAATATACCGTAATATTAAACTATACCCTATTGAAATCATGGTAATCATATCATCACTAATATTAATTTCTCCTCTTGAAATGTACTATTAAACTGTATCATCATTCCAAAAAGAATATTATTCTGTTTCATTCATGACGTTGTAACAATTTCCATTTTTCTCAATCAGATATGAATTTTCATTAGCAATGATGTCAACAGGCAGGGTTTCTCTCCATACCCTATAACCTCTGAGCCATGACCAGCAAGGTTTGCTATTTCTCTATCAGGGCTCCACTTTACTTTTACAGATAGCTTTTTACAGCATAGGAGTTGGTGACCTCCAAATTAGCTGCTGCAATTATAGTGCGGATTAACAATAGCATGAAGAAGCCAAACTACTGACAGCTAAATCATAACAGTTCCCTCCAGTTGTGACAAATGTACTAATACATGGTTACTATAATTTTATGTACATTTCAGCGTCCTCTAAAATCATTTTTGCACACTGTTAGGCTCACAGGTCAAGCAGTCAAGTATTGTGTAGTGCCTAATCACATATGCCATAGAGCAGTCAGGTTTTAATTTACTTCTTTTGTATTTGTCTATGAAGGGGGTGCTTATACAGTAGGTGTGTTTCTTCCGTGTTTCTTCCTGCAAATAATTTATTCTAAACAATTAGCTCCATGGATGCCCTTAATCTGTTGAAGTTGGTTCAGTGTTTTGGTGTAGCCTGTGAATCCATATCCAGTGTCACCATGTTATGGCCACGGTTCCCCAATTGTTCTCTAGACTTCGTTTTAAGACAACGAAACTTGTTTCCTGCCTTTTTCTGTGTTTTTTTTATCACCAGGTGTGCTTTCTAGTCTCCACTAATTGTACTTTAAGGCAGGCATTTAAAAGGTTTGAAAATATTGCTGAACTACTTGTTCTACATTCCAGGCAATGTCTGGTAAAATATCCCTTAAGTAATTCATGACCCAGATGCAGCTTTTTTCAATTTGTAATAAAAGCTGATGTTCAACTAATATTTGAAGGTTTGTAGCATATACCTACAATTAATGTACTGTATCTTTTCTCATCAGTGCAAATCTCAACCCATTATGACCAGTATCAACAGCTATTTCTTTAATAGTAGGCCTTAACTAAGGCCTAACATGAAGACATGCCCCCTCTGCCTTTCCTATTTACTGTCCTAAAAACATTTTCAAACCACGTTTCTGTGGTATCAATTGCCAGTAACTCTAATACCACCCATTTTGTTTGACAAATTTCTTGCCTTTGCTAGCAGTCATGTCAGATTTCCACTAGTGTTTGTCACTTTGCTTTGTGTTGTGGTTTAGTTACAGTTGTGCTCAAAGGTTTGCATAACCTGGCAGAAATTGGGAAATGTTGGCATTGATTTTGAAAATAACAACTGTCTTTTATTTAAGGCTAGTGGTCATATGAAGCCATTTATAATCACATAGTTGTTTGGCTCCTAATGACAGATATTGTAATGGTATGGTGAGATAGGACCCCAGATGGCGGAGTAGGCCAGGCCAAACAGGAACCAGAAAGTCAGAGAACCAACCGGGTCAGACAGGTAATCAGGATAAGCCAAATCAGAATCCAGAGACGAGGTCAACAAGCCGAATCAATACCAGACGAGCAGGAATCAGGAGCCGAATCAGGAGACAGGAACGAGGTCAACAAGCCAAGTCAAACCGGAGCAGTCAGTCACAATCTAATGCGCAAGCAAATAGCAAAAATACACCAACCAAGGGTGATCCAGAAGCAGGGCCGGACTGGCCCACCGGGATACCGGGAAATTTCCCGGTGGGCCGGAAGGTCCGTGGGCTGGGCGGCCATGAAGACAGCCGCTGAGCTGCCCCCCAGGCTGCCCGAAATCTAATCAAAGCAGCCGCTGGGTGCTGATGCGGCCGGCAGCCCGGCCGGCATCAGCACCCAGCAGCCGTGTGCGATGGCCGTCTAGTGATGGGAGCAGTGTGAGGGGTGAAAGCTCCGCCCCCTCGCACTGACCTTTCACCCCTCACGCTGCTCCCATCACTATGCGGCCATCAGATTGCTGGGAAGGTAATCTGAACGGCCGATGCGTGCTGATGCCGCCGGCCGGCTCTGCTTTAATACTTTTTTTTTTACTTTATATCCAGCTTACCATCTAAATAATAAAAAAAAAGTGTTAAAGTAGCTCCGGCCGGCGGCATCAGCACGCATCGGCCGTTTAGATTACATTCTTGGCAGTCTGATGGCTGCATAGTGATGGGAGCCGCGTGAGGTGGAAGCTCCGCCCCCTCGCACTGCTGCAGCACCGGATGTCAGGTCAGTGGCATCCTGTCAGCATAGAGGAGAACAGTGTGCAGCTACCAGGAAGTCAAGAGAAGTAGAAGGTGAGTAAAATAATGTATTTTTTGTACTGTATAATGTTTTTTGTATTTGTTAAAAACAAAAAAAATCGGCATGTGTGTGTATGTAAGTGTGTCCCCCTATATGCCACTCTGCCTCCAGAAATGCCTTATATCCCCCTATATGCCACTCTGTCCCATGATATGCCTTTTAACCCCCTATATGCCAGAGTTGCATATAGGGGTATAAGGCATTTCTGGATGCGGAGTGACATATAGGGGGTCAAAAGGCATATCTGGAGGCAGAGTGGCATAAAGGGGGTTAAAAGGTATATCATGGGGCAGAGGAGCATATAGGAGGGTATAAAGCATATCGGGGAGGCAGAGTGGCATATAGGGGGCATAAGGCTTTTCTGGAGGCAGAGTGCCCCATGATATGCCTTTTAACCCCCTTCATGCCACTCTGCCTCCAGAAATGCCTTATACCCCCTATATGCCACTCTGTCCCATGATATGCCTTTTAACCCCCTATATGCCAGAGTGGCATATAGGGGTGTAAGGCATTTCTGGATGCAGAGTGACATATAGGGGGTCAACAGCATATCTGGAGGCAGAGTGGCATAACGGGAGTTAAAAGGGATGTCATGGGGCAGAGGGGCATATAGGAGGGTATAAAGCATATTGGGGAGGCAGAGTGGCATATAGGGGGCATAAGGCTTTTCTGTAGGCAGAGTGCCCCATGATATGCCTTTTAACCCCCTTTATGCCACTCTGCCTCCAGAAATGCCTTATACCCCCCTATATGCCACTCTGTCCCATGATATGCCTTTTAACCCCTCTATATGGCAGAGTGGCATATAGGGGGTTAGAAGGCATATCATGGGACAGAGTGGCATATAGGGGGTATAAGGCATTTCTGGAGGCAGAGTGGCATATAGGGGGTTAGAAGGCATATCAGGGGGCAGAGTGGCAAGCCTGGGGGCAGAGGTGCATAACTCGGGGGTAGGTTGTCAAATGAAAGGAAATAAAAACCAAACATGTCTCAATCATAGCTTTTATTAAATATGGAAAAAAATAGTCTACATGAATTAATAAAGAAATAAAAGTTTCTTACCAGAATATCGTGAAGAATAATGTGATCAGTGTTTTGTTCCACTGAATAAAATGGAACTCTTTCATCTAAAAATGTTCGCAGTAGTAAATGTTTTGATCCCATTATGTGTAATGTATTTCATTTATTAGGGCCTTTTAACACTTTTGCTTTCTGGCATTTTAATACAAATAATGAGATAAAAAGAATGGCACATAGTGTGACTCGGGTGTGTATAAGGGGTGCGTGTGGGTATAAGAGCTTCACCGTGAGATAAACTTTATGGGGCTGGTCTCCAAATTTTTCCAGGGCTGCTTTTCAGTCCCAGTCCGGCCCTGTCCAGAAGAGGAAGTCCGGGTTTAAATAGGGAGAGGAGGAGGCGTGTCCTGCATGAAGAAGTCACCCGAGGTTATAAAAGCATGTTACAACTGTAACGTGCAATATTACGTTTTGTGGTACCTGCTTGCCGCATGGTCGGCCATGCGGTGAAGACGCCGACCGGGAAGCGGTGGTACTCGCTGCCCGGGAAGCCGCCTGAGGAGGAAGCCTCTCGGGAGCAGCCATGGAGCGGGACCGGAGAGGCAGGTAAGTCCTTACAGATATCACCTAAATGGCCCTGATCAAAAGTTTACATACCCTTCAATGTTTGGCCTTGGATACTTGAACGAAAATGAGCTGCATGATCGAGTTGCCAGACAGAAGCCTTTTCTGCACCAATGCCACAAAAAAGCCTGACAACACCTTGACACACCTCACAGCTTCGGGCACACTGTAATAGGGAGTGACGAGACCAAAATTGAGCTTTATGGTCACAACCATAATCGCTATGTTTGGAGAGGGGTCAACGTCTGCGCAATGCGCGTAGACAACATCGTGCAGACACTCTGAGGAAGCCTGTGCTAGGCGAAACGCGTTTGTGTATTATTTTATATTAACCTTTTGTTGGTTTTTATTGTTTTTTATTACCAAAAGTTTAAAATAAATAAGTTTTTTTTAAACTATTTTATCTTGCTCCTGGACCTTTTTTAATTTAATATCAGGGGGGCAGGGTTCGGCATATCAGAGGGGCAGAGGGGAATATCTATGGTGCATTATGAATTAAGGGGTGGACCTTAAGATGGCTTTTGGTTTTCCAAATTTCTTTTTATATATAACATATGCTGGCTAACTGCAAAATAGATACCAAAAATGGTAAAATACATGTATTACTGTTCATTAGATAAAATACTGTTTTACTATTCCACTAATGTGTATTTTTTCTTTAATATAGCACCAAACTATAAGGGTGCGGCCTATAATCGAGCCAATATGCTATAAAATGTAACCCACACTTGTAGATAATAAAAATACTAGACCTTCTCCGTCTGATCAATTATAAGAACCATAAGACTAACTGAAATAAAATAAAAATGAAGACATAGTGTAAAACTTTAGGCAAGAATGAGTATAAAGCGTAATAATGGATCAACATACAAGGCAAGTTTCAAAACAACGCGGAGCTGCATATAAATGCTTAATTCAGACCTCAGGCCTGTCGAAAGGATTAAATATTGGATAAGAAAACATTCCATGCGGAATAAAGACGTTTACCTCGAAGTATTCTTTAATTTGGTTTTAGACTCTTTATTTACCACATCTGAAAGAAATTTCAACTTAAGGAAATTTCTTCTTAAATTTCTCCTGCAAAATGATTCATTTTTTTATACTGGAAAAAATTTGGAGCATGCTCATCTCCCCAATTGTACATTTCTGTGATGTTTGAACAGTGATCTTATTGATGGACTCTTTGCCAAAGCAAAGTGTGTCTCGAATAGTAGGCAACGTTTATGTTCATGATTTAAATTATGCATTATATTATTCAAATTCATGATTTGAGACCTTCTATTTCTGATTGCAATAACTTAGTCCAAGACCATGCTGTGAGCAGTCACAAACGTCTTCTTTTTGCATTCCATGAGATCTCCTAAGTCACGTATTTCCCTCTGAAGAGCTGAGGTCACCTCTTAAATATTTTTTTCATATTCTATCCTCAAGTCTATCAGCCGATCCTCTATAAAAGGGACCTTATCCATTGTAGTCCTCAAGTCATTTTGTCATTTGGTGACAAGGAGAGACAAGACAGGCGTCATTCAATGTATTGTGACTTGCAGAGGAGTCAAAGTCCTTCTCCCCTCCTACAGTTCCTCCACACCAGAGTGAGGCCTTCTTTTTGGGATTAGGCTTGTAGAACATAACTGCCTTCCACTCTGATTTTGTTGCTGATTCACAGGACTTAGTTTTAAGCTAATTTGAGATGTTATTTGAAATATCACTGTACAGAAAAAAGCTGTGGATAACACTTTTACTCATAGAGGTCATGCCCAACACATCTGCTAACATCTCACCCTTGATGCTAATGACTTTAACATGAATTATATGTTTTAAGCACAGAGTAGAATTTCCTAATTGAACTCAAAAAGATTTAAAAAAAATACAAAACAATCTAAATTTGATTTACAAAAGTTTATTTTGGAAAAACAAGTCATTATTTTCCAATACGTATTAAGTAAATATGAATTATGGCAACATTTTTGTTTTAACAGAACCATTTCCCCAAATACTGCAGATCATTCGCCTCCTAATAGAACTTTGTTTTGTACGTTTGTGATTCTGGTGTAAAATTCCATCAAACAGGATTTATTAGGGAAACAAACAAAAAATAGAATTTGTCAGAACTTGATCAACACCCCCCAAAGGTAAATTGTTACAATACATTTTATTTCTTTTTTTGGAACTTTCTGAAGACATTAATGATGAAAATTCTAGCAATATGCCATATCCATGCTGTATGCTTTACTTAATTTTAGATTGGTTGATCTGTGTAATAATAGAAGTATTATTATAATTAATTTAATATAAAAGGTACAATTATGTCATTTTTAACATTAATCTTAAATCCCTCATGTCTACATGTGCTTTGAAGATTTTTTAATGAGTAGTATTCTGCGTGGTAATATGCTGGTGGAATCATTGGGTGGTAAAACATTCTTCTTACAGCAACTCCTATGGAAAAATAGATCCAGTGCTCACTATTAATATTGGCACCCTTGGTAAATATGAGCAAATAATGCTGTCTTTATTGTTTAACCTTTTGATCTTTTCTTCAAAAAATACAAAAACGATCTCATATGAGAGAAATATATTCCCATTTATATTTTACATTTTTTGGTACACCTAGGGTACCTTGGGTGACTAGGAACAGAAATTGGTTCAAGCATGAGTTCCTGTTTCACACTGGTATATCTATTAGGTACAGAGGCACATAGACCAAGTTTCCCATAGTTATTTATCACAAATGGAAATGTTATGAATTAAACTGGAAGAGTATGTGTGTCTATATTGTCTCAACGCACTGTGAAGATGATGGTTCATGTGGCAAAAAAATCTCCACAGCTAGGGCTTACTTGCAGACGTTAGTTGCATTTTGGGGTCAGAAGGTCTCCAAAACTACAATCCGATATAACCTTCATCACCACAAGTTGTTTGGAATGGTTTTCAGAAAAAAGCATTCAAAACAAACTCAACTGTCTTCAGTTTGCCAGACACTACTGGAGCCTCAAATGGGATAGGGTTCTATGGTCAGATGAAACCTAAATAGAGCTTTTTGGTAACACTAGAGGTGGATTTGGTGCACACAGAGAGGTAGCCATAGAAAAAAGTACCTTATGCCCACGGTTAAATATGGTGGTGGCTCTTTAATGTTTTTCTCCCAGATGACATAGACATTTTGTTAGGATACATGGTGTCATTGACTCTATCAAATAGCAACATATATTAAATTAACACCGGACTGCCAGAAAGCTTAAAACAGGCCGCGGTTGGATCTTCCAACAGGACAGTGATCCAAAATCAAGGTCCTACCATGGCCCTCCCAGTCCCCTGACTTGAACACCATAGAAAACCTGTGGGGTGAACTGAAGAGGAGCATTCACCAGCGTCCACCCCCAAATTTGAAGGATCCAGAGAGATTCTGTATGGAGGAATATGTACATTGCTATTGTTTGGTATCTATGAGAGCAGAGTATCGTTGTGTATTTTTTAAAGAAAAGATCAAAGGATTAAACAATAAATATTTTTTAACTGCATTATTTGCTCATATTTACCAAGGGTGCCAGTATTAGTGGAGGGCAGTGTATTTGCATGTGAGCATTGAATGTGCTGCTATATACAGAACAGTAATGTAGTGTAGAACTGAAGAAAAGTGGGTTTTATGCATCATGTTCCAAAAAACAACCTTTATCTTCAGTTCTGTAGGTTGTCATTGTAGGCAGTCATGTGATTTTTTGGTTACACTTTCCTGTTACAACACCACACTGAGAAGATTCTTTATGGCAGCACTAATATATCCTGTTCATCTAACGAAGTCCTTTACCTATATACTTTCACAAATCCAAGGTTTCGTTTTGGTGATACAGATTTTTACATTATATAGTTTACTATAAATATATTGCATGATATGATAACCGGAATTTGTTTGAAAACGATTCTTTATTTTTTAAGTTGTTTTACATTAAATATAGGCAATTAACCTGAAACAACCTACACCTGGGAAACTTAACGGCCAAACCAAAAAAAGGAACATTTCAAAAGCTCCAGCAAAAAGGCCTTAACAGACCACAATATATGTATGCATGTATCACCTTCAAATTATCTTGAATCAAAATGTGAATCTTCATGAATTCTTGCAACTACGTTTTATCAATTATAGTTGAGCATAAGAATAAATAGCAATTCAAAAAATCTAAAAAGTCTATAAAAATAAAGCTTGGCATACTATTTTTTAGGCAATTCCATTTGAATCTCTAAAAAAGTACTTGCCTAAAATGTGCGTTCTTTACTTAATACTTAATAGCTTATTTTGTATTGACTTAATTCATACAACTCTTGGAAAAAATATGTTGCTAGTTTAAAATTATTTTGGTACCTGTATTAGGAATATTACAAAAATATAAATGAAACTGTGTGAAAAGTGCTTCAAAAAAAAATCTTGAAATAGTGAGCTGTTTATAGGAAAAAAAACATCTACCTATTTCTTCCTACCATAAATTATCATTAAACACATAAAGATATGTACAGTGGTTATAAGAGTGTTTAGCATTGTACATACTGGGTATTTGTAAATAATATATTATCATTAAACTTTTTTTTTATTCTTTATTATTTTATGTAGCGCCATCAGATCACCAATTCATGTAAATTAGAATTTCACCAAAAGTTGTTTTTATTAATACCATGAAAATACAGTGTATAGCAATGTTCATTTTTGTGTGAAACGTTTTATTTTTGCTCTTGCACAAATGTGGATACAATATTAGACTTCCATTACATCATTTTTTTTTTCAAAAAAATATACTTTTTTTAAACTTTTAATAAAACAATACATTCTTCCTCCTATATTGGTTAGTGCATTTTGTGACCTCAATCCAACATTTCATCCATGATTAATTGGATCGGTTTCTATATAATTAAATTTATGTTATACATATAGTGCAACTTGGAACTGATTCCCCTGCCACAATTTACATTTCTTTCTAGTTAAAGTGAATTTGCTGCTGGTTATGGTGAGTTTGCCAACGCAGGGATATCAAACCTTGTTCTGGAAGGCCGCAATCCATCCATAGTTTTATCATCCCTCCAATTATCAGGCAACTCATATTAAGAATCATAGTGCAATATGCTTATTTTAAAAAAAATCTGGTATGCTGCAGCCTTCTGGACTTCAGTACTACGGCCTGGCACAGAAGGTCTACTTTTTATCATAGTGTAGTCATAGTCTTCAAGCATAACATTGGGTAAAGGAACATTGTCGTTGAACATGGTGTAACAGCACAGATTACAACAGTCCCATATTTATCTTTTAATAGATGTTCTGTCTACATCTTCTGCTGAAAGGTTCTTTCACTTACCAATCAGCTTTATAGTAAAGAAATACTTTTATACATTACTTCTAAGACCACTGATGCTCTACCTTTACACTACAATCCCTGTCCCTAGAGTTTATATATATATATATATATATATATATATAAGCGTTTAAAATTACATATTTTATAACACCCATTTGTTTTTTTTTACTAGTTCAAGCTACTGAACATATTAATAAATTGATCATAAAAGTCAGCCCCCTACTTTCTGGCAATGGGGTAATCTTCAAAATTGACCGTCGAGGACATTTTTTTAATCTAGTCAGTAAACATGAAGTGTTGTTTTAATTTTTATTATTTAATTGCTCTCACGCCAACTGGAAGGATGTATGTAATAATTCTGGGCCTCTCAGACATCCTTAAAATCATTGACTATAAGTTTGTTTTTTTTATTTCTTTTTACCAGGTGAATAGAATGGCTGAATTTAATATTGGAAAATATCAGTCACATTTTAAGAGCCACAAATCCAATATTTTAAAGCTGCATTTTAAATATAGTTAAGGGCTACTGGACCTGCCATTTAGGTGCTTTTTCCACTATTGTGGGGCGCCATTACCATGTTCTCCCCTAATCTAGCTAAGACAAAGTTGGCGACATTTTACAACCACAAGCTCTTATGGGTATTATTAGTTGAGTTTCAAGTTCTCAGAAAAAAAAGACTTGCTCAGTTAAGTTTCTTGAGCCTCTCAATATTCTGAAATAACTGATGGGTTAAAGTGAAGAAACATAGTTTGTGTGACCATACCATGCAAAATCAGATGGCCAATTTCATGTCACTACATCTAATACACCAGGCATGCGCTAAGATGGCTGCGGTGGGTGGACAACAACCAGGCGCCCTGGTAGCCAAGACTTCGAGCAGGGGTTATGTGACCCCAAGGTAGTAGGGCAGTAGCAGTGCTGCAGTTTGCAAAGACTGCAAGCTGCAGTAAACACATGGTCTCTGTGAGGTAAGGGAGGGGGCTATTAAGCTGTATGGATGGTGGGAGAGAGTGAGAGTGAGTTTTAATTGGTGTATATGTATGCATGTTTGAAAATGTAGTATTAGAGTGAGTGTGTTAATTACTGTGTGCACATATAATGTGTATGTGTGTGCGAGTATATGGTGTTAGCATGTGTGAGTGTATGCAGTTAGCATGAGTGTGTTAGTAGTTGGTGTCAGCATGTGTGTGTGTTCGTATACGTTGTTAGCTTGAGTGTGTCAGCATAGTGTGCCAACAGTGTCAAAGGTGAGCCTAGCATTAGTGGTGCAAGGGAGAGTGTGTGTGTGCATGTTCAACTGTATGTATTTTAGGTGTACAGAGTTTGCATGTGTTTTTGCGACGGGTAGGTGTGCCAAAGAAATAGTGCACGGGGCGCCACAAAACCTAGGCTTATCCCTGTAAAACATACATACATATTGATTTGAACTAAGTGTTTTTATGTACTCATGCAGGGTGCAGTGAACATTGCCCTTCAATGCTTAGTACTGTACACAGTAAATGTGCAGTTTCTATGTTAAGATAAAGGCACTGCATGTTTAAAACTGTTTGTGCTGTGGTGTGAAGGCAACTAGTATCTTTTCTTTCTTTATAAAATGCAAATGTGTGCAGCAAAATCACCCATAAAAATATGTCTATGTATCACTGGACATTGTACTGTTGACCATACTTCTAGTATCACAATAACTTACTTGAAAAGGCTGCCCTGGAAGAGAGATGCCACAAGGCTTTATCTTTATTCTACACTGGTGTATGTATTTGGTGTACCTTAAGTATTACGTAACTTTATTTGTACCCAAAACTAGCGGTTTCTGTTAGGCTCTGAAGTGAATTTTCTAATAGTATCCATTGCAAGCTAAGAAAACCATCGATAAATTGTATAAAAACTATGGATCTCAGACTGAGTAAATATATCATGGATGCAGACATAAAGAAGCCATTGTACATTAAAATTACACTAGTCATATCTACAGAGTAAGAATAAGAGATTTAGTTACAGCCAGAACATAGAATTGTGCTTACTGTGGACATGTTAGATATATATTGAATGCTTTGGTGCTTTTATTGAATATTTTATAAGTGACTCTATACTGTAAATATGGTTTGGTCATTCTCCATGATATAGTGAATGTAAATCCTGACCAGGCATCAAAACATATGAAATTAAGCATGTGCTCCTTTGCAGCTCTGTATTATAGCTTAGTATAGCATGGCTTTTGTGAAGTACTGGATAGAGAGTCCCGTAATGCAAGTCTCCTCTTCTTTTATGAAGAATTACAAGCAAACAATGGAATCCTAATCTAGAAATGATGATAGATGATGATAATAGATGAATACAGGAGTGTGTGTATATATACATATATATGCAGCATTTGTCAGCTTATATAATGCACCGACTATAGTGACTGTAGGTAGTATTCTGCTGGGAATTTCATGACCATGTATGGTCAATTAAGAAAAAAAAAAAGAAAAAAATGAGCATTCTCATACTGTGCTTTGCAAACTTGCTTCCTCTCTATTAACATAAAAAGACTGCAAGCATGTTGAAGCAGTAGGTACATTTGTTATGGGGCTTTGGCTTTCCTTCTCCTGAACACCAAGTTTCTCTTTTGGTGTGTGCATGCGATGAGCATCCAGCATTTCAAGCAGTAGATCATATAACGGGACCACGTTCTTGCACTTCATGCTGTACAGGTGCTCCATTCCTTTATTGCTGCAAAGACAAATAACGTCATCAGGAAGTACACAACGAATAATCCACAAATTATCAATATAGCTGCTAATGATCTTGAATGGCAAGCAGAGCTTTCTTAAGTATATAACAAAATGTCTCCAAAACAGCTGGCGTGAGCAGCCAACAGTGCAGCCGTTCCTATTCCCCCACAAAGTATAGCAGCCACGTTGTACGTTAGTTTGTCAGTACCCCATTCACTTTAAGACCAGCCATATTGGCAATGGGATATGAGACAGCAAGATAATATAGGCTTTGTTTAGGAATATTCTTAGATGTTATATATACAGTGGTGCACTATAAAATGACCAGCCTTATGTGCCAAAGCCTAACTAGTTAACCAGTTGGTAAAGTAGGTTGACCACATCGCCATGTTTTCCAAGACACATATCATTTTTACATATTGCTGACCAGCCCAGATATAAGGCTGCCCTGCAGTGTGTGGGATGTATAGACAATATGTAAAAATGATGTGTGTCCTGGAAGACATGGCTGATCTGGTCACCTTATGGAAAAGTGTACATCATGGTTATATCTGAAAAATGAATCTCTTTAAGTCCAGAATGTCTTGGTGACTATATTTTGTTCCATGAATATGCTGTTTTACTGAAAGGTTAAACAACATAACTTCAAAAGACAGGAGAGAAGGTTTGATTAAGCGCTTATGATTAAGCACTGAAGCCCAAAACACGTCAAGTGCAAACTTCCTTATGTCTCAATGAAAATATGTTGCTTTTCTTAATTCATGTTGCTGTTGAGGTTTCATTCTGTAGAAGTTCTTCTGTGGTTTGGAGTCTCCACTACCACGTGCATCATCTGATTCTTTTTTTTTGAGTTACAGTTATCAGTCTTTTCAGTTCACTGTGTAATGTCCGTGGCTTGTTTCAGTTTTTAAACATATAACTCAGTTCACAATGGGAAATCAGCTATTGGACCATCCAACAGGATAGGCCATAAGCAGCTACAGATAGCATCAACAAATCAATCTCCATGTAAGATAAACGGTATTTACCCTGAAAGTTTTTAGGCATATAGTAAGTACTTGTCATGAATTTTAACTAATCCCCACCTGCAATATCATTTTGTTAACATGATCTTAGATGAGAGAACTTTCTTCTACACAAACTCTTAAAAAAGTAACTAAAGCTATACAGCAGCAGTGTCTGAATGCAAAATAAGTGAAAAGTGGAGGATGGATTTCTAATAATTTTAAGGCGTCTGAAGCTAATCATTTAAATTATTACTGCGCCCTTAGTTTAGTTGTAAAATATTTATATTATATCCAGTGTTTGGGGGATGAGATATGAGCTCATGTTAAAGGTCATCAAGAAGGTAAGCCTGTCAATCAAAATTCTGCTTGGCTGACTTAAACTGATCATGCGAACTAAAAGATAAATCAAACTATCTTGAATCTAGCATTTAAATATCTGTTTTATATTGGATGATGACCATTCCTAGTAAGCCATTCATTCTTTCTTACTTCTATCTCTGTTCTTGGTGGTGACTGTTGAGAAGCCTGAGAGCAGTTGGCAAGCAAACGACGGTTTTGTCACGCATCATAACCTTTATACAATCGGCATGTGTACCGACACATCCTGTGGATGGGAGTATGTAATCATATTGCTGTATAGCATTGGTGATTATTTAAATGGAGAGTTTTAAAACGGTAATCTTTCATCGTTTTGTTTTCTTTTGACTTTTAGGCCTGGTGAGATTTCCTGTGTTTTGGCATGCGTGACTCAAACACTTATTATTCTAAATGCAATAAACACAGTTTGTTCCTCGGTGTCCACATTTCACATTTAGTAAATATTATAACCTTATCAAGAATGCCATCTTATGTGTTTTGGAATCCTTTGAGAACCATAGTGTTTCACAGTGTTTCACAGTGTTTAACTCAGTGATTAATCACATTGGGTAGGGCCAAAGAAAGTGCGTGATATCTACTAATCCGTGCCAAATATATCATGTTATTAATACATTGTAATCCTCTCTAATAGTGAACATTTTGTTTACATAGCTTTTTCAAACATATTTTTATTATCATTATTTATTGTTTTATGTAGCTCCATCATATTCTGTAGTGCTGTACAATGGGTAGACAGGACAAAAGTAGTATATAACATTTTGACTTACAGAAACAACAGGTGAGGATGGTCCTGCTCAAGCTAGCTTACAATCTAGAGCTTACTACTTGATGTGTCTATTGAAAAGGAAAAGTGTTCTTACGATTATATAGCTTTCTAGAGTTGTACTGCGAATTAGCTAAGATACAAAATAGAGTCAGTCTGATTAAATACTGTATAATCCATTAGGGACGTCATTTTTAATAGAATGAAGAGTTTCACTATTAGAGGATGGAAGAAGGACATTTCCACAAGAGGTAAACACAGTTAAGGCATCCAAGAAAGCTTGGGCTGTGTATAAAGACATCCTAAGGGATAATAAAATATGACGCACAAATGGCAGTCTAGATGGGCCAATTGGTTCTTTTGTGTCATTGTTATCTAGGCATCTGCCATTCTAAAACCACAGATGTCCAATGGTCTCGGTCCAGAAAGACAACAGAACAATTATTTTAAGAACCTCATAAATATGTAAACAAGAAAATAATTAAAAGTAAGAAATACGGTGTCTTTTTTCTTTAATGTTGTCATATACTTTAAGCCTTCCATCAAAAATGTTGTTTTTAGTACATGTTAACTAGGGTGACACGACATGGATTACCTAAAGGAGCTGCTCTTTCCTGCAGAGTAAGGGACATCGGTCAATCTTGCCAGAAGATACCACCATGCTGTGCACTCTAAGGACAATCAAGACTCCATCAAGTTGCTTCACTTCAGTGGGGAGGACCTAAGCATCTGATTCCCTAGCCTTGCAGGAATGTATGAGGTGTTTTTATATTTATTTTACTACCTGTAGCTATGGCTTCTACTCAAGAGAATGATGCCTCATCCCTCTCATTAACCTCCATTCAGAGGAAGTTAACGTAACTGCTCCCATGGCATACAGATGAGGTATGTTTCTAAAACATACAAATTGGTTTTTTTACTTTGTAAACAACATTAAATAAGTTTGCAAAATGTAAGTTACTGTAAGGAAAAGTTACTGATCAATTTAATAGTTAATGTAGCGCAATCCGTGTCTCCTTACCTCATGTGCCTCACATGCGAAAGAATAAGAAGCAACTGAGCCAGTCGCCGCTGCTGCTGCTGAAGAGAAAGTCCACTTTTTGCCATAAAATGAACCAATGTGTCTATTATTTTGTCCAAAATAATGTGAATTTGGTCAGTGTCCTCTAGGGATTCTAATGTGCTAGACAAGAAAGTATATACACCTGGAATAAAAAATAATTATGTGTAAAACACGCAATATACATTGTGAATTGTTCCGTTTTTTAGCTAAACGAGTGTGTTGACGATGGATATCATGCAAACACCGGAAGTCAAAGACCTATGCAAAACATTTTGGAAAGTGGGCCTATCTGCTCAATCACCACAACCAATGGCTCACTTGTTTATAGTAATTTACCTGTTTCCTAACTTCCTTAATCCCTTTTTTTTTGTGTAATCTAGGTCTATTATTTCGTTTTTTTCTACATTAATATATCTGGCTGCATTGGGCGCTTGTGCTTTTAGTTAGTTTATTTAATTAGTTGCACCAGTAGCAATGTTTGTTAGAAAGAGGACCAAGAACCTTGTCCTTGATTTCAGGGACATGTTGAAAACATTGTCCTATTATCTCAAAAATGTCATTTTTTGAGCATAAAGTGTCATTTTATCTTAATATATACCGTATAATAGAATTATCAGGGGTCACATGATCTGAAAATATTTTAAGCACACAGAAAAAAACAAAAAAACGCATGGAAGAGTGATCAAAACTTTGAATTAGATCCAGACTTTGAAAAACTAAGTAGGTAAATTGGTGATTGCTAATTCCAAAATATAAAGAGTCTTTTGTGTGTTTAATAGAAATATCTGGCACCATTACAACATTAAAGTTGGACAATCCATTTTGTCATTAAATCAAATCGGCCAGCTTTAATTTTAGCCAGGTAATACAACTTGTGTGATGGATTTTCAACATCTTTATATAATGCCTTCTAAATGCCTTTTCTTTTCAGGCTTATTTAAGGCCAAAACATTAATTATTCTGTGATGTAAAAATATTTAGCTGATATGACTGCATACATAAAACACACAGACACACATATAGATAAATATATAGAGGTGGACAAGCTAGCCGTCCCAAGCCAAGTAGGGCCATCTTTTCTCGTGGAGCCCTGGGCTAACCTCTGAGTATACTTATTTTTTAAGTTTACATAAAGTAACTCACACTTACCCAATCTCGACAGACACTATTGCCAAAAACATGTACTTACGGAGATGCATGCAATAGGAGCATTCATTTATATGTATGTACAGTATTTTATGTATCTGTACACCAAAATTGCCAAATTTAAACATGCATAGGAAGGGTATTAGAGAATGCCAAGGACTTATAAAGGTCATACAGTAAGTACACATTAATAAAAATAAATATTTGTATTATTTTATATTTAATTACAATACTAAATACTATCTAATAGCTGAAGAGTGACACTTTAGGTCACGGGTCATTGATCAGTCTCACTGATCAGTATCATTGGCCTAAATTTGTTACTTACACGTTATTTTACACATTCAGCTTCTTTTTAACATTTTTTAACCTCATTAACTGCTATCTATCAGTGATTACTGACCTTTAGGTAACTGATCCATGATTGGTGTTATCAATAAATAGCCAGTGACCTAATCTGATCGTCCCTACCACTAACACTATACACTTACTCTAAGTTAACCTGCAATGCCACATGTCAGCTGGAGAGTGTAAAGCATACCGCCACTGGACTGGACTGGTCTGGGTTTGGCTGATACCAGGAGAATGCTATCTACTGGAATGCATAGTGCCTAATGTAAGGATTGGTGGAGGAAGGATTGTCTGGGGCAGTTTGTCAGGGTTTGGGCTAGGCCCCTTAGTTCAAGTGAAGGGTAATGTTAATGCTAGAGCATACAAAGACATTTCTGGCTATTTTATATTGCCAAGTCTGGGGAAGGCTCTTTTCTATAACAGCATGTCTGTGTCCCTGTGCACAAATCATGGTTCACAAAGACATGGTTTGAGAAGTTTGCCCTGGAGGAACTCGATTGGCCTGCACAGACCCCTGACCTTAACCCCATTGAACACCTTTGGGATGAATTGAAATGCTAAGTGCAAGCCAGGCCTTTCCTGTGAAACATTAGTGCCTGACTTTCCAAATGCTCTTTTGGCTGAACAGGCACACTATCTTGTGGAAAGCCTTTCTAGAAGAGTAAAGGCTGTTACAGCTGCAAAATGGAGAAGGGCAACTCAATATTGTTAGTGTTTATCGAATGGGATGTCCAACAAGCTCAGATGAGATGATCAGGAGTCTGCATACTTTTGGTCAATTAGTGTAGCAGGAATGACTTTACAAATGGCAAACATCTCTGGTGTTGATAAATAAAAGGAACTCATTTGCTTGAAAGAAACTGTCTAGACCCCAAAATCTTTATTTCCTAATGCATGCTGAAATCAGTTTTGCAAGGACTGCAATGCATTTTACTGCATGCAAACTGGAGAATAAATTGCGTAGTTACTGAGGTTGGAAAATCAGTCTATTTTCTTCAGCTGCTTCTACCAAAACAAGGAAGCGTTAGTATGTTAACTTATTGTATGTGCTAAGTAGCAGTCCAATTAAAGTCACTAAACTAAGTGTAAAGGGCTGCTACTACTCCCATTGATACTTGAATGCAGTAAAATGCATTGGAGTCAATGCAAAAAGCACATAAAAATAGGACTGGAGTGGACCTTTTATATAATGTATTTTTTTCCCTACAGTTTTCCATGACCAACCTTTAACCCACTAAAATCTTATCAAAGGTAAGTATTTTATGTTGCCTTCAAGAACAGAAAACAATTATTACTCAAAACTCCAATGAATAAATAGCTATAAAAAAAATAAAATTTCAGGTTTTCCGCATAATGTTCATTTTCTTGTACCCTAATTGTATTCGTTCACATACATTCGTTCGTATTTGTACGCTGTAATTTATATTGCTAAGGCAAATTAAATCCTTTGGACAAGCTTTTGGCCTTACGTTTATCCTTGGAAAGAAAATGCATGGCCTTATTATATTTGATATATTAAAACCTTTGACAAAATATTGTTGCTATGGTAATCACCATACAGAGGACAAACCTTTCAAATATATTGAATATATTTCTAAAGAGTTTGATTGGGAATTTAAAAAGAAATGTATCAGCTACTTCAGTTGTGATTAAAGTTGCCGTTCTAATTTAAAATTGCAAAAGATGTTTAGAAAAAATCTAGTTTGTAATTAATTATTTTGGATACAGCCAATTATATTTTATATCCCTGCAATGCTTATAGTGCACTTGTGTAAAATGTGGTCCTAGTCCTGGATTAGCCTGTTTGTGACCAGATGCCACCCCCTCATGTTTTCAAGGGACATTTCCCTGAATGGCTCTTCAGTCCCTGGAAATTATGTGTTCTTGAATCTTACTTAAGAATAAAGGTAAGATGTATTTCAAAACATATGTATCTTAGGGATGCCAGTGATGTCAGAGTGACATCACCAAGAGAAAGCTGTTTTGCAAAATATTTTTTTTTTAGAAAAAAAGGACCAAAATATTTTCCTTATGAGACCTACAGTAGCTAATTTGGTAAAGAGGATATCTTTATTGGCTAACTGACATATTATGGATTGCAAGCTTTTGAAACAATCAAGTCTCTTCTTCAGTCATATTATTAATATTATACCTAAAGAAGAGTCCTGGGTAGTCTTAAATGCTATACCTTGTGAGACTTAAAAGGTTATATGTAAGTATTTACCAAAATAAAGTGGTAAATTGGATTTAACCACCGTAAGTTGTCCATGGTGCCTGTTTCAGACTTTCTAGGCAGACCAAGGAGACTCAAGTCTTGTTTATCATCATTTCATATATAAAAAACAGACCTGTCAGACAAAACGTGTAATGCATTGGTAGTTACTGTGGTCCATCACATCCAGCATGACCTAACTGCCCACATTCACAGAGTCACCCTTTAATGAATACGCCTCACTGGGAACCTAGCCCATCCACCATACATTTGAACATAGTTGATCCTTGCAAGGACTGGACTACATACATTTGGTGCAAAACAAATTCTTTTTAGTATTAACATGGCTATACTTTTTTGTAGCTTGTTTTTCTTTTTTCTGTCACAACGTATGCTTACCAGAGTTAAGAAGAATAATAGATTTCAGACATATAAATTCTTCCCCATGTAACCTCATCATTCGAAACCGAGTGGCGGTGGTAACCAACATGTCGAAAATTTCGACTAATCCTTCTACACATCGTCCTTGGTTCCTAGAACGAAAAAAACACCATGTTTTTTTTTAAACACATTGTTGTCTTAACTAGGAAGAAAAAAAAATATGTAAATTAATTATATACATGAACCCTGCTCACTGTGTACAGTTGGCTTCCATATTGTTGGAGAGTGGCTTCTGCAGAGAACAACAGCGAGAAGGAATCAAGGTAGAGGTGAGCATTGGCAAGTAGATTAAGGGAGATGATTCTCTTAAAGTCGCAAGGGAACAACTTGCACCTTTTAATTTAAGTGCAAGCATTTTAGTGTTCACCTTGCCTAACATAAAATAACTTTATGAAACTAGCATGAGCTGCTGAAGATGCTGGCACAACATTAAAGTCAAAGTTTTTTCATTAATGTCCCTGGCTCCCAGGGCTGTTTTGGACTCCAGATGAACTTATCCACACAAAGTCGCAATTTAGCAATATATCTGGCCCTGGC